>NW_023425405.1:51444024-51709024 GCF_014108245.1 Pipistrellus kuhlii | reverse complement strand
GGATATAAAGTTTTTGTTTTTTATGGCCTTTGCAACTATTTCCCCAAATACTATATAATATTCTGAACAAACATGCCACTGAAGAAATTTAACATTCAACTTGCTGGTTTTAATCTCCAAATATGAACCTAATTTTACTATAAAAGTTCTATCAATAAAAACATGAAAAATTCTACATTATCCCAAATGTGTCATTAGGTAAAAACTCATTTAGGCAATATAGTATTTATGGTTCCATTTTATTGTTTTTTAAGAATTAAACTGCCACCTCAGTAGTCTTAGGAGCAATATAATGAAACATACATACATTTAATTTAGAACTATGCCCATTATAGTTTCAAAGGCTTCCCTGAAATAAAGCTGGAATTCACATCTTTTTTAAGGAAAGAAATACTAACAGTAATTTTGTTATCCTACTACTACCCTCCCTCCCCCAAACCCCGTTCAAACAATAACTGGATGAATTCAAGTCTAACACATTTGTCTGCTAGGACATTCATCTGATCTGCCTCCCTGCATAACATATTTCTTAAACCTAACTGAAAATAAATCACTTTAAATGCCTATGAGAATTCTTAACATGTGTACTTTTATCATGATTCTAATTTTTTTGTCCAGTACATAGGCTAAGTGGTTTTATAGCCACATTCAACTCTAGAGAATTTCAATAAAAACAGAAGAGTTCTTCATAAATAATTGAGCTCTAAAAAATTTGGATATTCTCTTATTACATGAAACAAATAGCATAGGATTTTTAACGGCTATTAGATAGAGGCATGAAAGGGAATCAAGTTTGCACCAGTCCAAGTACCTACAGTAATATGATAGAAGCACTTCCCACCAACTTTTCACACTATTTCACTCCCATGCTTCTAATAACAAAATTTTCTCACTAGAAGTATTACATTAACATTGGATTCTCTAATTGATAAGTGTGGAAAGTCAGTTAAAAGTGTATTCATTATTTTCAACTGGTCATGGTTGAAATGGCCATTTGTATTATTTCTAACTTCAACTCTTTTAAGTTCATAGGTGACTTTGCATCTGATTATCCAAAATGAGAAATTGTTTTGCCTGTAACTGACAGAATTAAGTGGTAAATAGCAATCAGTTCACCCTTTGTCAAAAAGAAATGTTCTAAATGTATATACTACAAACTATTTAATAAATGATATCTGCACACTACATATTTCATGTTTATATTATGCACCATTTTAGGGGGAAGGAAATACTTCACAGGGGTTTACTCAAAGGATATATAATGATATATCCTAAGAATAACGAAGTGTACATGAGTTCTGTAGAAACTGAGTGGTTATCTTAGCTGGACTATAACAAGCCCCTACAACGCAAAGGCCGACTCTAAAGGCACCTTATAAAGCACTGAAATTCACAATTTAGTTATTCTTTTTCTCCAATAAAAAATCATCTGGTAGTCTTCACTGTTGATTCCATGCTAAAATATCCCAAATTTTAGACTACTTAATCAATAAAAGAAAAAGGAAATTAATAGTTTTCAAATTCCAAGTTAAAGAAAGAAATCTTATCACACAGTAATGAAACCTGAGCAATGCAAGTGTGTAACTACAAGAATGTCCTTCATTAATACAGTATTCAAATTCATCCATGGCATTCATATTGTGATTTAAACTCCAATAAACAAGACCACACTTAAGCACAGGATCAAACTCTATCATGAACTGAGGAATTACATACAGCCTTTTCAACCCTAAATATTAAAGACAATGAGTAGAGTAGAACACCCTTCATCTAAACACCATTTAAAGTTATATAATGTTACTTAAGATTAAAAAGTGTGGTGAATTATGTGATTCCAACCATTCAGTAAAAAGCATTAATGAATAACAGCATCCCCCTAACTATTTGGAGACTGTAATCAGTTACTTTGGCCATATCTTTCCAAATAATTAGTAATGCCTTTAATATTTCAAACATAAATATATCTCAATACTGGAATTTCAACGTATTTTGGAGCTCCTGAACTGCATAAATGAAAAGGCATCCAAGTGAAGTGCATTATATACTTAATATATCTCAAAATTTCAGTGCCTAAAATGTTAATTCTCTATCATTTAACAGTCTGCCTTACAGTAAATTCTAGATTTTTACTTTTAAGATTTTATTGTAACTTTGGGAAATTAGTGGTAAAACATATGGTTTTAAAAAACAGTATGTGGTTGCACTTAAATTCACATAAAAATAGCATTTTTACAACCATATTGAAATTTAATCCTTTTACACAGGTTAACAAAATGTGTCACAAGAAAAACAAAACTGGGTTTAACAAAAGCAACACCTTTTAAAGTGGAATAAAAATTTTCAAATTTTTTTTTTTTTTACAAATGGTCACCTGTGGGCCAATTTACCACACTAGGGGATCAAAGTTGTTAAAATATAGCTGTGCTCCACTGAGCCACTTATCTGCACTACAGTATAGTACTTGAAATCAACCCTAAGATGAAGATTTAAAACCATTTTAAGAGATAAGACCCTAAGTGTTTTATAGCCATCTCAATAAGATTTTTCCTTCCCAGAACAGTCAAAGCTTAATTAAAAGGTTGACTACACATTTTTTCATATCTTCAGTTCAAAATACTCTTATCATTGATAATATGGTCTATATCTTGTCTGATCTGGATGATGTGGTCCAGGAAGTGGGGTTTGAGAAGGTGGGCCCTGCATTCGTGGAGGAGGAGGTGGCCCTCTTGGTGCAGGCCATATACCAGGACTCATTCCTCCTGGCTGTGTAAATGGAGGGCTCAGAGTTCCTTGATCTTCAGTGAACTGGGGTAAAGAGTTAGGATTATAATGATGAGGAGGGGGTGCAGTAACAGGTGGACCACCATGTTGAGGTGGGGGAGGTCCTGGAGGAGGATGATTCATATAAGGTGGCATCTGGGCAATGATATGTCCAGGGGGAGGGGTTATTGGTGGTGGAGCAGAGGTCATTGGAGGAGGAGGAGCTTGGCTATAAACCAAGTGAGGAGTACCTGCAGCCTGGGGAGGATGTGGCATTGGATGGCTTATTGGTGGTGGAGGAGGTGGGGGTGGTGCATAATGTTGCTGTGGAGGCATAATATGATGAGGGTGCGATACCACTGGTTGACCCTGATATTCAGGATGATGGTGAGCAGGTGCTGGGGCAGGAGGTGGTGGTTCTCTAGCACCTGAATTTGAGTCATCCTGAATAGGGACAGTTATTAAATTGCTGTGTTTTCTTGTTGAAATACGAAAGGTTTCCTGACTGACTGAACGAGGTGGAGGTGGAGCCATGGACAATTCTGCTGGAGGAGCACGAATATCCTCATGTGGCTGATTATAGTGCTCATGTGAAACATGTTGCAAAGGAGGTGGTGGCATCATGATGTGCTGCTTTGGCGGAATATGGCTCATACTATGGTGCTTGTCTGGTGGCATTATAAAACGATCAGGGATTTCAGCTGGTGGTGGGGCAATAGAAGGATGAACATTTTCAAGTGAAGCTCGGGTAACAGGTTTTCCAGCTCTCAGATGGCGGTGGTTGATATGAGCCTGTAAGTCTCTCTGAGACAAATACGTTCTCTTGCACCCTTGAACAATGCTACACATGAAGAGAGAACCACGTGCACACTGCTCAATTCGCTGCACAGGATCACTACACCTAAATTAGAAGAAGAAAAAAACTGATTTACTAAAACGGACTTTAAAAATAATGCACTTCATTTCAAAGATATGCTTCATTTTTTAAACTTAGGGAAACTTGCAAAAGTTCACAATTAAAAATTATACCATAAGTGAACCTTTAACCTTTCCCACTTTGTTTTTTTGTTCACTATTAAGTAACAGCATTTCTATCAACTTCAGAACTCACAAGACAAGAAAAGAAAAAAAAAAAAAACTGAAAGTGTATCAAATAGAATATGTTTTAAGAAAAAAACCTTATTCTGCCCAAGACCTAGAATTTACCTGATTTTCTCCAGAATTTGCTGAGGAAATAATACTAAGTGGAAGACACAGACACAAATAGGAGATGCTACAAGGACTACAAAAACAAGTAATCATCTTAATTATCAGGGTTCTTAACATTAAACAACACAAAATTTAAATTCAAACCCTGGCTATCAAGTCTTTTATGGAAGCGATCTTTCTGGATGGTCAAATTTACTACTAAAAAGTTATTACATACTGCTGCCTTTCTGAATTGCAAGCACTCAGTATTTTAACAACTCGGGGTCAAAATTGTAACTATTCTCCATCCTCTATATATAACCCACTCTTGCCTTTAGAGTCTTCTGAAATAGTGGAGAGAACTAAACTAGGAATCAGAAGAATTAGGATCTAGTACTGGCTCTGTAATTCTGGAGAAGTCATTTAATGTCCTTCTTCATCTATAAAAGATGGGTTAAAGCATCTATTCTACCTAACTCAATGTTTTTATATTTTATATCTACTTAGTCTGAGATATCCTTAAGATCAATGGACCAATGAAAATGACAGTATTTAATCATTGAACAATATATATATATATATATATATATACACACACACACACACACACACACACACACACACACACACTCTCATTTAATTCTAATAACCATCCAAGGATGCAGGTGCTATTATTAGCTCTATTTTATAGATAAAGAAACAGTCTATATCACATAGCTAACAAATAGCAGAAAAAGAATTTGAAACCAAGAATTCTAATTCCAAAGTCTTTGCTACTCTCAATTGCTACTATGCAATACTACCTTTCTAGTGTCCCATCAAAACAATAAAATAACTATTTTTGGCTTCTAACAAATTTTGTGATGACAAATATATTTTGTCATTTTTGGCCAATCTGAATTAATTGGCACAGCTACCTAGCCCTATCTAGGGAGAAGGCTAAGGCCAACTCCGGGCTCACAGATAAAGAGTAGCCAGTGACCTTTAATCAATATTATAAATTTATATCACAAGCTTTATTATTTAAAAATTTAATGATCTTACCCTGGACACATCTTATCTCCCTTTTTTTCATGTAAAATAGCACAGTCATAGCAAAAAACATGCTTGCATGGAATCTGTAAACAGAGATATAGTGACACATTTTAGAACAAATCAAAATATTTTAAAAAATAACAGTAAGAATAGTAACCTAGACACAGACACTTGAGAACTGTTTGTTAAAATGAGCATTTATTAAGTACTAATTATACAAAAGCAATAGCCTTTTTCAGTCACAAGTCCTTTGAGAATGTGATGAAAACTCTGGCCCAATAAATGTATACATGCACATTCACTTATACTTCCCGAAGTTATAAACCCTCTAAATTTCATCATGGTCCCTAAGAGTTCAAAGCTCCTGAAAAGTAATGTTGTAACCATGTTTTATCTTATCCTGTTCTTCCTGAAGCTATTCCAAAGCACTAAGATAACAAATATCTCCTACATTTAACATAAGTAACAGTTTTTCCTGTTAGCCTTACTATAATCTATAATAAAAGGGTAATATGCTAATTAGACAGGATGTCATTCCAGACATCCTTCAAGAAAAAGCCGTCCTTCCGGGGACAAAGCCGGGGCTGGAGGGAAGCCAGCCTGGGCCCCAGGTGCCTGGGGGCGGCCTAAGGGAAGCCTGGATCCCAGATGCCGGAGGGAAGCTGGTGTCGGCAGCTGGGGGAAGGAAGGCCTACCCTTACACAAATTTTAATGCATCAGGCCTCTAGTAAACATAAAAATCTATATTAGGCCATTTTAAAACTCATAACCCATTAGTTATTTAGCTATGTCATACAGCAAAGCAACAGTGCACAATCAATGTTCTCTACCATCACAAATATATTACTGAATCAATTTTTTTTCCAAACACAAATGTACAACTATCTTTTTTTTAAAAATGTCAAAAATACTATAAAATTACAATCAATTATAATTTATTTTAATTATTAGAATTAAATTCTCAGAAATAAAAAAAATATATAGTTGATTTCATTTTACATTAAAAATTATAGCCTTCTGCCGAAACCGGTTTGGCTCAATGGACAGAGTGTTGGCCTGCGGACTGAAAGGTCCCAGGTTCGATTCTGGTCAAGGGCATGTACCTTGGTTGTGGGCACATCCCCAGTAGAAGGTGTGTAAGAGGCAGCTAATCGATGATTCTCTCTCATCGATGTTTCTAACTCTCTTCCTCTCTGTAAAAAAAATCAATAAAACGTATTTTAAAAAAATTATAGCCTTCCAAAATGAGTAACTCATTTTATTGTATCAAATTTTATTGTACCAAGAAAAAAAAAGCATTTTTCCTTAATAAACTGTAGGGAGTGGTTATAGGGGTAAGCCTGGTATTGACCTGCTGGCAAAGTCACAAACATGTCCCAGCTTGGAGGGCACAGCCCTCTAAGCATAATTAAGCTTGATCTTGTGACTGCTCCCTAGACCTTTCCTGGGAAGCTAGTGGGCTGTGGGAGGGGCAGCAAGTGCTGCCAAATCAAGTAAAATTTATAAGAACATTGTATTGTAAATTACCATGTTTACCCCTGACTATAAAGCAAGCATCAGCTTTGCAGTCTGATTCTGTTCTGTGGCCTCAGCCAGGCACAGGAGATCCGCCTTGGCTGTGCTGGCGTGGCACAATAAAACAGAATAAATATAAACTAACAGGTATCAAGTAGTCCAAAGAAATTATTTCGTTTTCAGAAGTAAGTTCCCTTAATTAGTACTTCACAACCAATTCTAGAGTGGGTCAAGATAACTATATTAAAATGCATTATTATCCCAAAATTTCCCTGAACTTTTTAAAAAATTATTTTATTTTATTGATTTTAGAAAGTGAGGAAAAGGAGGTAGTTAGAGGGTCCCTGAAGGAAGGGGAGGAAAGAAGAGGAGGAAGAAGAAAGAGAAAAGTATTGATTTGTTGTTCCTCTTATTTATGTATTCATTGAATGTTTCTTGTATGTGCCCTGGCCTGACTGGGTACCGTATCCACAACCTTGGCGTATCAGGACAATGCTCTAACTGAGCTACCCAGCCAAAAGCTCCCATTTATTTTAAATGTCACAAACTTGTTATTAAACCGTGAAAAACCTATCTACTTAAAATTTCAGAATCTTACCTCTACAAAAATGTTCACATTTATAAAATAGAATTCAATTTAATTATACTTACCATTCGCCCATAGATCTTAATAGGCAATCCACATTTGTCACAGAAATGAACTGGAGTATCATCTTTTTCACCTAGGATGTTTATCTGTTGAAATGATATAATTACAATTTCCTTTTTAAGCATTTCTAAAAAAATCATACCTATAATTTACACAATGAATTTAAGTTTTAAAAATGTTAAGACAATTAGAAATAAAAGTTTCTTGATATCCTCACATATTCCCCACTATTGGCTGTGCTACCAAGTTTGCTGTTTCTTTTTTCTTAGTGTTAACATGTGTTTTTCTTATTTTACTTGACTTTAGTAAAAAATGTTTCCAATTATTTTTGGAAATGGTGGAAATAGGACATTAATAAATAAATGAGTTGTGTGTGCTAAAAGATACAGCTATAATAAAAGTTCATGCCATTCTTTTTGTATATTCCATTGCTCTAATAAAATAAAGTATCTTATTGCTCTAATAAATGCTTTTATTTTGGTCATACCTGAAAGTCCCAAAAAAGGTGTCCAGGAAATCTTCGTTGACTTCCAAACAGTTCGCCCCCTTTACAGTCATACCGTTCCTTTTCATTATAATCAAATCCTTCTGAGAAAATAAAGGGTTATTTATTAACTTTTCATATCTCAAAATTTCATTACAATGTAAAATAGGCCTGTTCCCCGATTCTTTTCAAAGCTCTTCTATGAACAAGATAATCAAGACTAGTTTTAACATCTGCTGGAATTTATCTTAGTGATCATGCAGTCCAACTCTCTTACCTCATAATAGAAAATATTGTATTAAGGGGACTGTAACAACACAGAGAGATATGTGGCAGAGCTAGGAACAGACCTCAAAACTCTTCATTCCCATTCAAATGTTCTTATTACTGACCCAACTATTTCTAATATAAAACTTTATTAATTACTATCATGTTTATCACACAAATTTTCAAGATATACTAATATATCATTTACTTTGATCTACTACAAACACATCATGCTTACAAGAGGATAAAAGAATATAACACAAAAAATTCTGCAAATTTTCTTCTTATGACTTAGTAAATTAGGTATCTTAGCTTCTTCAGCCTTAAAATGAGCCTGATTTTAGAAAAATCAACATATTGATACCTCATCCTTCAAATTAAAACCACTCCTTGGTTAATCACCCAAACAGAAAAAGCCATATCATATCTATTCACAAGCATACTCTCTTATATTGCATAGCAATATGAAGATTGCATGAACTCAATTTTTCTGACCTAACGAAAAGGCTGATGGTAATCCTCTCATCTCATAAGAACCAAATGAACCAATCCCTGATAGGGATTCTAGGCAAACTCCAATTAACTAAAGTAAAGACAAATCTATCCCTCCAAAATGCTAGGCTTCTCACAACTGTTTTGACCCTAGAACTAGTAAACAAAGTAGAGAGAAACACAAGTTTTTAACTTTAACCATATGGCTAAATTACAGCACCTATATACAAACACACAAGGACAAACCAGGATAGGACAGATAGACATGGATAGACACGGACACACACACACACACACACACACACACACACACACCGATGCAAAAAAATTTTAAAGCTAATACGGATACTCCAGTGTACTGCTATCTAATTATCTCCAACCGAATGTAAAGTTCAAAGAGTGTCCTTGAGTGAACTTAGGCTCTTATATGGCTCATTTATACCTTATTTAAAAAACCACTGTCATCTAAAACTCAAAATAAAATTAAAAAATCAATTTTTCTTATTTATCTAAAACTCAAAAAATTACTGAGAACAGCCAATGAAATTAGGAATACATTATTTTTCAGAGTAGTTCAACCGACACTGCCATCTATAATTAAACCACATATTGTATATTTGTACCATACTGGCACCCAAAACTCCGTTATTTTGAACAATGCCTGGGAGGGCGTGAGGGGGGGAAGGGGGAAACAATGAACAATTTTTACCCCAAATAGGTGAATCGAATGTATCAAAAAATTATCTTCAGCCTCAGTTTGCTCTATTGAGAGAGAGACTGGTAATGGTAGTTCCCCCTAAAAAGGGATGTGGGCTTGGGTGGAGAGGGGAAGATGAAAGGATACCTGAGAGGAAAAGGATAGAAGGGAGATTTTAGCTTTTTTCTATTGTTTGGATTACAAGATATTTACATTACTGTATAGTTTAAAAAATAAATAAATAAAAAAATAAATAAAAAAAAAAGGCCAAAGGGGGGGAATCTAGTTATTGAAAATGCAGCAGCAGCCTAAGTTCTACTACTAGAATTTGTAACATTTGACTTCAAATACTGTTCAGATAGGGAGAGAAATTCTATAACAAAGGGAACCATAATATAAGGTACAATCAAAACAATTTGATTCTAAAAAAGGAATATAGACAGATGTCTGGAATAGAAAATCTAGAAATAGATACAAATACTAATAGAACTTTAACATATGGTAACAGTGAGATTCCAATTCAACAAGAAAAAAACATTTTTTTTTTTAAATAGTTGGGACACATAGCTGGCTGTTTTATAGAGAAAATAAACCCAGGTTCCACTTTTTTATTTTAAGTAACAAAATACATATTATCCATAATATTCCAAAGCAGGGGTCAACAAACTTTCTGTAAAATTCCATATAAGTAAATACTTATTTATGCACTTACCAGCTATGCCAATATATTTTGAAAGCAGCCGTAAACAATACTTAAATGAACGGGCATAGCTATGTTCCAATAAAACTTTATTTGCCCCACAGGCCATAGTTAAGGAAACTGTTTTATATTCATGGAATATAGGAAAAGCCTTTCTAAGAAAGTCATAAAACCTAGAAGTCATAACAGAAAAGACAACAACAAAATACATACATATACATATATATATGTATATATAAAAGCTTTAGCAACTGTCTGACAGGTAGCTATGAAGTGCAATGACCACCAAGTGGCAGACACTCCAACCACCAGGGGGCAGATGCTCAACACAGGAGCTGCTGAAGGACAGAAACTTTGCAGAGTGTCCTTCCCACTCCAGGACCCCTCTGGGGATGTCGGAGTTCGAGAAAAGGGGCAGTTCTACATGAAAGACCGGTTTTGACCCAATCCCTGCAGGCCTGGCCGAGGGACCCCACACGCTGAAGGGACTCCCCTCACTCTGCAGATGCCCTTCGAGTCCCAAGTGCCACCAGCCCGGCCCATCTCTCCCAGTCCCGCCCTGCCACCTCCCAATTAATTTACTTTCAATTTGCAACAAATCTGTGCACCAGGCCTCTAGTTTTATATACAAAATTCAAGACAGATTGGGGAATATACGCAATATAGACAAAGGACCAATTTTATTAATTTACAATGAACTCATAAAAATTGAGAGAAAGACAGCCAAACAGAAGATAAAATTGGAAAAGAATATAAACAGGTAAATCTCCCAGGAAAAAGAAATGACCAATACTATGAAGAGATATACAATCATAATTTTAAAAATGCATAAAAAACCAAAATTTTTGAAAGGTTAATAGTATGTACTAATATTGGTGTGTGAAAGTATAAAATGATGTGCTGTTTTTGAAAAGCCACTTGAAAATAAATGTCAATTTCTAAACTGCACAGTATCCATCAAGTTCTAAAATGCCTAAATCACGAAAAGTTTAAATTCTACAAAGTACACATACTAAGGTATATGTACAAGAATAATTATGGCAGCACTTTTTAACAGCAAAAATTTGGAAAAATTGTTAAGTTATTGATAAATGAAATATCTAAACCTATTTTGTTAAATGAGGTATATCTGGATGTACTAAGAAAGCAAATAATATGAAGGGGCAGTGCTACATGAAAAAAAGTAAAAATAAAAATGCCATAACATATCATTTTTGGGGAGACAAGTTATGGGAGAGACTAGTTGTGGGGGAGGGGGGGGAGAGGGACAATTTTACTTTTAATATTATTTTACTTTTATTTTTATTGCATTATTATTTAATAATTATTGCATTATTTTCCATACGAACCATCATCGAATTACTTTTGAGCCTTCTGTATTTATAAAGAGACAGAAAAATACAACATGCCACAATGAGACATCAGTTAAGACTGAGGAGTGATGAAAGTATGTAAAATTTTTAAAAGGTATGTATAAACAAGCAAAATCATGTGAATTATTTGGTGGAAATGGATACAACAAAAAGACTTCTGGACCTGTGAGTTAAACCAAATTACCTTCATCACCAGGGGGAGCCTTTGCAGGCATTCTGTTTATAGTCCTTGGCGTGCGAGGTGCAGCTTTGGCTTTGTTCCCTTGTTTGGAGATGAGCTTTATAGGAATTCTTCTTCGAACATCAAGACCACCCAATGATCCAGAACTATTAGTGCCTTGTAACTCATTGTCTATATTAGGAGGGGAAAGTTGTAATTTCTGTTAGTTTTTCTTTTTGAAGATTTTTCTATTACAGGTATTAAAACAGTACACCCAACATTATCAAGGTATGAACATCTGGGTTCAGATTTTAAATATTTTGTTATGTAAGTTTAAGTGCTCATTTTCTCTGTTTTGGATAAACCCTTAAAGAAATGCTTTTTGAGACATGGAACCTTTCAAAAAGTTGACAAGTTATAGAACTTTCCCTAAAAATGTAGACAATAAAATTTTCAACCCCAAACGAAAGGAATCCAAAGAGGACCACACCAAGACACATCATAATTAAAATTCCAAGAGCAAAAGACAAAGAGAGAATATTAAAAGCAGCAAGAGAAAAGCAGGTAGTTACCTATAAAGGAGCACCCATACGATTGTCAGCTGACTTCTCAACAGAAGTCAGGCCAGACAGGAATGGCAAGAAATATTCAAGGTGATGAATAGCAAGAACCTACAGCCAAAAATACTCTACCTAGCAAAGTTATCACTCAGAATCAAAGGCCAGAGAAAGAGCTTCACAAATAAAAAAAAGCTAAAGGAGATCATCACCTCCAAACCAGGATTATATGAATTGCTGAAGGGGGTTCTTTAGGAAGGGGAAGAAGAAAAAGATAAAAATTATGAACAACAAATATGTAACTATCAACAAGTGAATCTAAAAACCAAGGAAATTAAAAAAATCTGATGAACAATATTAACTGGTGAATATAATAGAATCAGAGGTATGGATGGGGAGTGGACTGACGATTCTTGGGGAAAATGGGAGTGGGGATGTGGGAAGAGACTGAACACAAACTGTGCACCTATGAAAGAAGACAATGGGGGTGGGGAAAGGGCAGAGGGTGGGGTGGGAACATGGTGGAGGGGAGCAATGGAGGGGGTAAAAAAGGAACATTTGTAATAATCTGAATAAAGATTTAAAAAAAAATAAAAACTAAAAAAAAAAAAATTTTTTTCCCATAAAATTCCAGAGGAGTTTATAGAAACATAAAACTCTGCATAAGCCCAAGATAAAAACTTCTGTCTTAAAGTAACTATATTTTAAAAGAAAAAGTAAGAGAAAGGAGGAGAAATAGAAAGAAAAGCATTCCCATCTCCATCAAGCATGCAAAGTAGGCACTCAATAAATTTAGTAAACTGAATCTACATCAGGGCAATCAATAAAATTGAAAACAAAACTAACACTGACAATGGTAAAAGTAAATAAATAATGCACTGAATTGAAGTTTATTTTAAGGAAGATGATTATTTCCTTAAGTGTAAAATAGTTTTTCTAAAACACATTTGGAAACATAGTAAAAATTGTCATACCATTTACTAGTAGAAAGATGCAATACTGTATCCACATCATAACATTTCTATTTGTTCACATATGGCTCCTTTTTTTATTTCATTTTTTTTTATTTTTTTACAGAGAGGAAGGGAGAGGGACAGAGAGCTAGAAACATCAATGAGAGAAAAACATTGATCAGCTGCCTCTCCCACACTTCCTACTGGGGATGTGCCCTTGACTGGACCCCTCAGTCCACAGGCCAATGCTCTATCCACTGAGCCAAACCAGTCAGGGCTCACATATGATTCTTATTCTTAATCAGCATTGTAATGGAAAATTTAGTTTAGGAAGATGCAAGATTTCTGCACTTCAACTATATCTAAACAACTGACACTTTCTAAGTGCCTACTAGTTATTGACTAAAAAATAAATTAACTCATCCCATGAGTAACAGTAGCATTATTTCATAGAACTGACTCCATTTGGAAGCTTGAAAGTCACCTTTTCAAGTCTATGACAAGGTATTACAGTACAAAAAAATACCTCTAGCTACTAAAGACTGGAAGGGAAATACCACAAAGCAGGAAATGAAAGGGGTCCTTAATAATTTAAATATCTTTCATTCTCCTTTTTGCTATTACTTACGAAATTCACGGAAAAGGAATTACATGGACAGTTAAAATCTTGAGTTCAGATAAACCCAAGTTTCAACACTTCACTAAATGTATTGAGTTGAATAATATATTTCATCTGCTTTCACACACACTAGTTGCTTATTTAAGTATAACTACCCACAAGCAATCAATAGCCAAAAGACAAGATATAACAGATGGGAAAAAATTTTTTTTTGCTCAAAGGTATTCCTAATTTTCCAATAATTAAAAAGCAAGTTGTAGACAGTTAACAGTTCAAATTTTCCCTTCAAACATTAAAAGCACTCTTAATGATTTTACCTTGGTGAATGATCAAAATACCAACATTCCAAGTCCTTTTAACATCATCACCCTGAACACTTGAAGTCACTACTGATACTTGCTTAGCCCAGTGTTTCCCAACCTTCTCTCATGATGAGAATCACCTGGTGGAGTTGTTAAAACACAGATTCCTGAATCCCAACTAAGAAGTGCTAAACTAGAATTTTTGAGAACATATAGGTAAAATTGCATACCTAACTTAGTGCTCTGTATATAAAATCTGTCTTAGAGCACTAGTTAAGTATACAATTTTACCTATATGTTCCCAAAAATTCTAGGCTACATTTACAACTAAGTGCCAATTCTTAGAATGAGCAAAGTGTTAACTATACGTTTCTTAGAGTAATTTTTCCAGCAAAATTCTATTAGGGCACCACAGGGTAGCCTTCATTATATGTTTGACTTTTTTAGCGTGATCATAAAAAATCTCATTTCTGTGTAACATTTGAGGGTTTCATCCTTTTCAAGGGCATCTCTTAATCCTGTTATTAAAATCATTCTTCTGAAATGCCTATCAGATCATAATGTCTTCAAATTAACTGGCTAACAGGCATTTCCTTACTTGCCAATGACTTTATTTGTGACTCAAATAGTTTATGAATTTCATGAAAACCTGATTCTTTTGTAAGCTAAGCTTTGTAATCACTATCATAACAGTAGCATTTGATACTGTTGACTGATATGAAACAAGGATACAATACTAACTAAAAGAATAGAAAAGCTAGTTAGGCACCAGGGATTATTTAGTAGGAACTAATTTTCCAGTGGTCAGCTCATTGGTGGATATTTTCATGTTAGGAGGACATTCACTTTCTTGGGCAACTTTTTCATTTAGGAAAATTAGGATACCAAATAATCAGTACATACCCACCCATATTATAACTTAACACAATATTCTCTAAAAACTGTGGATGGGGGTTAACTTCCATTGAGTAATAGGCTCAAATGGAAATATTTTGCTAACATTATTTGTTTACTACTCTAACATCAAGATTCCAGACTTTCAATTCTAATTTCCAAACTGGAGTCTAGGACCTCATCTCTATGCAGAACAAATCCCAAATACCTGCTTTTTGGCTCAAATCTTTCTTTTTACATCTCCCCTTGCATGATTCTCAATGTACATCTCTTAATTAGCAGTCCAAAATCATGTTCCCAAATTCCCATGAATCACCTCTATCCCTTTAAAAAGCTTGTTTTTCTCCCAAGTTTTTCCCCAACTCAAACCAAAACAAAGGCCTCTCTCTTCTCTCACATATATCCAAACCAATCCATCAGTACGTGTTTAAGTACTATCACAGAAATACTTATTGAATCTACCCATTTCCATTTTTACTAAACAGAGCCACCTTTAATAAGCCAAGCCTCCCTTCTAGTTTGCTGCAAGTCTATTTTCTATAATTGTTACCTCCCTCTCTTATACCATTCTCCATAGACTCTATTATATTTTTAAAAGATTATGTTTCTCCTCACTTCTGTTCAATGGCTTCATATTGCACTTAAAATTCAAATCTTTGCAATGGCCTTCAAAGTCTTGCACGGCCTTTCTCCTACCCTCCTTTCCAATCTCAGCCTAGAGCTCTTTCCCTCTTGCTAATAACTAAGCTGCAGCCAACTGGTCTTCTCCATTTTTTACTATTTGTCTTTGTACCTGCTTTCCTCCACATATTTATTATTCCACAGCTGGCTTCGTCTCATCCATCAAATATAAAATTATAAATGTAACACAGCAAGGTCTTCCCTGACCACCCGGTCGGGTCCTCCCAGTTAAGTCTTTACTACAGCATCCGTTTATTGTATTCAAAGAACTTAAGATTTGTAAATTGGGGATTTTTAAAATTTGAGTCTTCCCCAATAAAATGTAATCTCTATGACAGCAATAACTTACTCCGTCTTGTTTACCATTCTATCATTCCATCCCCAGGCCTACAGGTATCTGGCATATAAACATATTTGATTTGATCACTGAAGACATCCCAACCAATACTTAATACAGGGAAAAGCCCATTTTCCCTCCTTGCCATAGGGCTGACACAACTATATGGAGCACTTTTTAACTCCAAACGAAAAGCCACAAGAAAGCAAAACCAAACCAAAACAAAACAAAAACAAAAACAAAGAAAAACAACCCACACATAACTAAGAGTGGAACCATCACTTGGAGAAAGGGATTGTGAATGTCTTGATTTTAAGGTGTCTTTTGTAAATGTACCCAAATGATGAGTTAAGGACCACAGCCGACGCACGGAGCATGCTTTGGGTTTAGGTGAAAACGCAGATTCCGAGCATCGTTCCGAAAGCCGCACCTGATGCCCTCCTCGCACCCCTAGTCCACCAGGGACCCGAGATGCAATTAGCGGCGGGCGGGGGCCCCGGGAGCAGCCGCCCCAAGCGGACGGAGGCAGCAGGAAGTCTCCAGCCCTCTCGCGCGCATCGGCTCCCCAGCCTAGCAAGGCTTCCCCGACTCCGAGATTGGAATCTACCCGCCAATCCCCATAATGCAAGGCAGAGAGAGAGCCCCCGGCGCCCTCTCCTCCCCACAGGGCCCGCGCCGTCCGCACTTCGGGCTCGGAGCTCCGCAGAACGGGATAAGCTGCGGCGACTGCCGGCACTGAGGCTGTGGGTACCACAGCGGAGAGTAGGCCGGGAAGCGGCAGGCGCTGGCCGGGCACGGGGAGGGTTCTGTGAGATTCCTTCCTCCCCGCCGCCCCCCGGGGCTGTGGGGCGAGCACAACGCCCCTGTGCCCTCCAGGCAACCCGTCCCGGGCCGGCCAAGGGGGCTTGGTACCGGGACCCCTCTCTGCCTCCGCCTCCTTACCAGTGTGATCCATGATTCGGCTCGCAGAGCACAGTGGGAGCGGAAGTCAACCGCGCCGGAGTCGCCGGGAGCGCGTGCGCTCTACCTTCCGGCAGCCGGGGAGGCGGAAGTGCGGCCGGGTTGCCCCGGCCTTTGGCTTCCGAGGGCCGCCTCCTCTCGCGTGACGCTACCCAACTCCGGTCAAGGAGTCGGGCATCATTCAGGCGAGGAAGAGCGAGCGGAGGACGCGAAGGGCTTCGAAGCTGAGGTGGCGAGGGCTTCCGCTCACGGGTTCCGCGAGAAAGTAGCCTTGAGCTGTGGCGAGGAGGCCGACGGGAACAGGGGAGGAGGTGGGAAAGCGGGAGTAGCCGCTGAACTACGCTCGCGGCAGGTAAGGCGGAAGCCCGCCCTCCCCGCCCGCGGCGCGTTGCATTCTGGGACTTAGAGTACTCCGGAGTCCTGGAGCCGGCCGGGCCCACTGCGCAGGCTCGGCCGTTGGGCTGGCCCCACCCCGCGGGCGGAGCAACGGTTTGGAATCCCCCGGGGTCCCGGAGCGCCGGTCTCCGCCCCCACCAGGTCCGGGGGAAAGTGTCCACACGCGCCCTCGGTGGGGAGGCCGTGGTCCAGAGGATGGCTGAGCCGTGCGAGGCGCCCGGCTTAGAGAGAAGGGCTCCATCCAGCTTATTGTCTAAAGGCCGCTTTGTCCTGAGAAGCTGCTGCACAGGCCCGGTTCCCACCTCCTAAGTTTCTAACCATTTGCTGCAAATGATTTGCAGCACATTTTATAATGCTCGCCTGGCATTTATTTTCTTGCGGAAAAAAACAAACGCTCAAGCCCCTAGGAAGCCCCAGGGCGATTCTCCTAAGGACTGGACGCAGGCTCGGGCCAAAGGGACCCCCCTCCCTCCGACTCCCCCCGTCTGTGCGGAGGGGCTGAAGGGGCGGACAGACCCCGGGGTGAGCGTTTAGGGCTGGCGGGAAGGGAGAGGTTAAAAAAAAAGAAAGAAAAGGAAAGGCCTGATGATGAGGAAGAGAGAGTTACCACAACTGGCAGTACCTAGTTCCAGTTCTTGGTCCCAGGGGCTTAGGGTTGCTGTCGCTTTCATCTTTCTCGGCCAAAAACAAAAGCAAGTGCCCCGGAGTGTGGTTGCCTTTCCGGGGAACCTCAGCGCAGCCTCCACCTCGCGGACCCGGTTTGTTTGTGTCCACCACTCGCTCCCTTCTCCAGCCCTGCACACTCGCTGCCCTTGGATGAATAGAAAGGAGCACAATTAGTGGAAAACACAAGGCGGGGGAGTCCAGGGATTTGGGTTCTATTCCTGTCCTCCCTCGGCGGCGACGACATCATGACTGGGTTATTCACGCTTTCAGTGCCAGGCTTCCTGGAGAACTAAGAGGTTCTGTTGACCTCTTGACGGAAATGGTTTTTCGTGGCAGTGAATTCCGGAGAGCGTTCTGTGTAGCAATGTGCTCTCTCTGGGCAGTTACTCAGTAACAGCCTTTAATAATAATGGGATCGTCAGTCCTACCAGTGTTCTGTTACTCGGTTTCACTGGGATCTTTTAAGAGACACTCCCATTCTGTCTGCAGCTTCATAAACAAGTTATTAAGTGCATTCACACTCAGGGCAATTCTCCCAGCCAAGTACTAACCAGGCCCGACCCTGCTCAGCTTCCGAGATCAGACGAGATCGGGTGCATTCAGGGTGGTGTGGCTGTAGACTACAATTCTGAATCAAAGCTATCTCTGCCTACGGGTAACTTTTAAAATGTAAGTTTCTGAATTACTAAGTGGTTTACAAGATGCTTTCAATTGCCGGGCCTTTTTTGTTTTGTTTTGTTTTGTTTTGTTTTGGAGATTATACAGTACTAATGTGATCAGACATTTCACTACTTTGGGGTATAAAAAGAAGGTAGTTTTCACTCAGAAAGAGCTCTTTTTATTGGTCCTATTCTCATATTTGGCCTATGGGCCATGCTTCCAATTGATGCAAATCCAGGTTCTGAATAATCTCGGTGTCCACTGATGCTAATATTGAAAGAATTACAATGAATAAGAACCTTCAAACTGCATTTTACATAATCAGTAAATCAGAAGTTTTGTCAGCGTTGCATGGTCCATCAAGTTATGAAAATTTACTGAGGGAAGACTCACTTATTTTAGATTCCCCTGTAGATAAAATGTTAGATAAACATTTGTTGACTTACTTGATTTGCCATCTGTTGTTTTCATGCATTGCTTTAGTATCTGGGCTTTATATTCATTTCTCCCTTAAGTCTAGTTGCCTCACTTACCAGTGCAGTAATAGTGTGACAAATTATTCTCTTTACCTAAACTGATAAGTGAAACTATACACAGGCTTATATTTTACTACCACACTCTAGTATCTGTGGTTGATGACCTGCATGCTATAATCGGTCACAGTTGCTTTATTGAAAGTTGACATTCACATTTATTTTATAGCATGGTACTATCCTATGCTTTATGAAAACAAAACATCATCATAATAGACAATCTGAAGCACCGAGGTGCATATGTTCATTTTCTGCTCTCTCATGAATTACAAGCCAATGTTCTTCAAGATGTCTTGCTAGCTTTCCATTTACATATCACTATTTATGCCGTGAGAAATATAGGATAATCTCAGAGAACTTGTTTTCCCAAGAATTTGTTCAAAACTCCTCAATACACGGTCATGACATTGACCTTCATCTCCTTCAGTTGTGTCACTCTGTAGTGCCTAAGACTGCAGAAAGTAAGAACTGTATAAATAAAAGTCCCTCACTCAAATACTACACAAGCTACTATTGGTAGAAATAATTAAAAACACGTAATTCTGTGTGTTTTGAGGGAATGCAGTGCTATCTATATTCAGAGAAAATAATGAGCAGAAGGACTGAGGATAGTTAAGTAAGCTTTCTGGGGGATTCAAGATGAGCCTTGATTAGCAGGATTTAAAGAAGAGAGCAATGAAAGAGGCACCTCAAACAGGAAAGAATAACAGCAGACATGAAAATTGTTATAGGTTCTAGAGAGGACATGGGTCAGCTTAAGTTGTACTGTTGATCCTTGCTTTGAAGTACTGAAAAATAGAAGGTATAATTGTAAGGAACCTTGAAGTGTAAGATTTCAAAGTAACAGTAATGGAACATATGAACAAAATCTAGCATGATATATAAATTACATAATTTAGAGTGATATATGAAAAAGCAATGAGCAAATCTTTGGGGAGGGGGATGAATTAATACTGTTACATGTAAGAGAAAAACAATTGACTGAAAAGCCAGAGTTCCTTTCATTTTGTTTATGTAATGTATCACATTTATTGATTTGCAGATATTACATTAGCCTCGCATCCTAGAATAAATCCCACTTGGCCATGGTATATGATCTCTTTAATGTCTGATTTGCTACTATTTTGTTGAGGATTTTAGCATCCATGTTCATCAGGGATACAGGCCTGTAACTTTCTCTATAGTTTCTTTGTCTGGTTATAGAATTTGGAATTAGGCAAAACTGGGTTCAAATGTCAACTTTTTCTGTGTGATAATTTGTCAATTACTTAAGCTTAATTTTTGTATCAATAAAATAAGGATAATGATAACTTTTCTTACAACTTGTCCTGATGATAAAAGGCAATAATGTCTGTGAAAGCTCTTTATTGCTTGCCAAAACAACAGGCTTTTAATAAATGTTTATTTGCTTCATTCTTCTTAGTAATTATTGCTCATTCAGAACATCTAGGCACTGTGTTTCTTTTAAGACATCACACTCTACTTCATATTGTATCAACATACTTATTCCATGTACTGTACAAGACAGGCTCCTGGAAGATAGGGTTAATTGGCCATCCATCTATAATGTGTTAAAGCCTAAGTGACTGTTATGACCGGTCGACCAGTCTTTATGATGTGCACTGACCACCAGGGGGCATACACCCAATGCAGGAGCTGCCCCCTGGTGGTCAGTGCGCTCCACAGGGAGAGCGCCACTCAGCCAGAAGCTGGGCTCAGGACTGGCAAACACAGCTGCGGTGGCGGGTGGTTCTCCCCATTCAGCAACAGCCCTAGGGAGCAGCAGCAGCAGGCCGTCCCCGCTTGGGCTCCTCCCTGGTCACCTGCTGCTTGGCACGTTGCTATATCCCTCGGGGGACGTCTGACTTCCGGTTTAGGCCCCATCCCTGCACACCAGGCAGGGATGGGGCCTAAACCGGAAGTCAGACATCCCCCAAGGGGTCCCTGATTGCAAGAGGGCTAGGGCAGGCTGAGGGACCCACCAAACCCTCCCCACCTTGTACACATTCATGCACCAGGCCTCTAGTATTTATATAATACACACTTTTTAGCAGAAGGTGCTCACAAAATACTTACTTACTGAAGAATATCATCAGAGATAGTAGTAATATGGCCTATCAAAATAAAATTTTAACTTTTACTCACAAATAAGTGTGGCAAACAAATGAATAAAAGCTCACAATAAAAAATAGCTAATTAGCCCACCAGAATGGCTTAGTGGTTGAGTGTTGACCTATGAACCAGGAGGTCATGGTTTGATTCCTGGTCAGGGCATATGCCTGAATTCCAGGCTCTATAACCAGTGTGGGGTGTATAGGATGTAATGTATCAATGATGTTTCTATCTCTCTTTCTCCCTTCCTCTCTGTAGTCAATAAAAGTGTATGTGTGTGTGTTTAATAGCTAATTAGCCCTGGCTGGTGTGGCTCAGTTGTTTGGAGCATTGTCCCACAAACTGAAAGGTGGCAGGTTCAACTCCTGATCAGGGCACATAGTTGGGTGCAAGTGGGAAGCAGACAATCATTGTTTCTCACATCAGTGTTTCTCTCTCTCTTCCCCAATTCCTCTCACTAAAATCATTTTTTACAACTACTTATGATAGGAGGGCACTTACCACTAAGGTTATAAAGAATTCGTGACCATTTATTACACTAATATTCAGAGTTCACGAGAAAAGAATATGTAATGCCAGAAGATAATAGTCCAAGTCTTCAAACAGAAAGAACTCAAGCATCATAGCATGTCTGAGCTTTTCTTGGAGGAAAAAACCCTATAGTGTGTGTATGTTTATACGTATACACAAATACAACAGTGAAATCCAGCTAATTAGAAGATAAATTAAAATTTTAAAAGAAGAGTGAATAACCGAGGTAAATAATTTATTCAACAAGTACTTATTAGTGCCAAATACTGTTCTAGTCCTTTTAATATATCAGTGAACAGAAATAACCCATCTTGCCTCTGTGAAACTTACATTCTAGTGAAATATAACTGGCTTAGATATATAACTTTACCAATACTAAACAATTATGGTTACAGAACAAAATGTGAACGATATAAACCTGAAAATAAACATACAATGAAAAATTATGGACAGGTGACAGAAAGCATGTGAGTATTAATGTCTACCTTTAATGTCTAAAATTAAAAAGTAGTTTAAAATATTAATAATAACTCCTGAAAGGTTTTCATAATTTCTTAACCTAGAAAGAGCTCTTACAAAGTAATATTCCTCATATTAAAGGAAAATGTTTTTACCTCTTGTTCTTTTGTTGTATCAAATTCAAGTAAAATGAATTAAAATTAGACTATTTCATTTAAAATATCTATCATGGAACATTGTACTAAATCATCAATAGAATTGGCTCGGTGTTTTATGTTAATTAAGGGCTCTGGAATTTTAGCTCTGCCACTTACTTCTGAGTGACCTCAGGCAACTCAAGATTTCCATGTCTCACTTAACATATTCTGCAAAATAAGGATAGTTGTTCCCACATCCTAGTGTTGTTTTGGAGGTTAAGTTAGACAATGAATTTAAATAGATTAACATGACATCTAACATAATGCCTAATAAATAATAAGCACTTAATGAAGGTTAGTCACCTTCATCTTTAATCATGAGCAGAGAAAAAAACCCGGACTCAAAGCTGTTTAGGAGATGATGTCCACTAGGTGGCACCAGCTCCCACTTAATATGGTATGTTGTATTCCACCAACAATTTGGAAGTCATATGAAGAGGCAGAAATAGAACTGCAGTGGTAACAAGACAGTGTGCATGTATAGATATAAATATATTGTGACCCATAAACTAAGTATTTGATACCTAATAATTACTAAGAGCATATCTATTCTTTGTAGTCGGGAGGAGACTCACAGTGTACATGTAAGGGACCTCTCACAGATCCCGTGCCCCCTCCCACCAGGTAAAAACACAGTGAACATGCATCTTCTGTGAACCAGAAAGGATATCCCCACCGGACACCAAATCTGTCAGAACAATAGTCTTTGCCTTTCCAGCCCCCATAACTGTGAAAAATAAATGTTGTTTATAAGCCACTGAGCTTACAGCATTTTTGTTATAGCAGCCTGAACGGACTAAGACAAGCACCCATGGCAGGTGGGATGGAGACATGCTTTGTGTAGTGTAATCAAAGAAGGCCTCTTTGGGAAGATGACTTTGAAGCTGAGACTTTAAAGAGAGAATTGTTAGAAAAACTTGGGGGAAAGCCTGCCAGGCAGAAGGAAGAGTAAGTGCAGAGGCACTGAAGGACTTGGGATGTTGGAGTCCTGAAAGGACAGCCATGTGCCTAATGCTTTGTAATATGACAGTGGTTAGAAAGACCACCCAAGAGAGAGGAACAGAGCACAAGTACAGAGGTTTGCTCAGATAAGAGCAGAAACACACATACCACCTTTTAAAGCTCTTTTCCCTTAGTTTTAACAATGTCACTCTCTCTTAATTCTCCCCCTTCCTCTCTTCCTCTTCAGTCTCCTTTGCAGAACCCCTCCCCTTCATTTTGGTTGTCAGCAGGGTTCTGTCCACATCTGCCTTCTAATTATCCTCTCCACATTTTCTTATCCCTAACCACCAGGCTGGACCAGTCTCTTGGGCTTCACACTCTCATATCAACTGTGGATGTGCATTTTAGTCTCCCAGATGAAATCTCCAGCCCAGGCCTGTCCTCTGACCTTCTGCTTGTTTGACACTCTACTTAGGTGGAAGTATCTTGACTTTGACATGTCTGAATTTGTTTTGTTTTAACTCCACCTCCCCCAACATACAAAACACAATATGAATGGAAGCAGGGCAAGGAGAGGGGTTTGCTTATTGATGGCCCGAGTTCCACTTCTGTTCATAACTTCTGCCCCATTCTTTGATACAGACTTGAAGGTTTTTTTTAATGTTTTATTTTTTTAAATTTTTAGAGAGGGAGGGAGAGATAGAAAGAGGGGAACATCAAAGTGAGAGAAAAACACAGATGGGTTGACTCCCGCACGTGCAACCTTTTGGTGTATGGAACAGCACACCAACCAACTGAGCCACAACAGCCAGTACTGAAGTTTTTAATTTTAAAAAAAATTTAAATTCTTGCCCAAACCGGTTTGGCTCAGTGGATACAGCGTTGGCCTGCAGACTGAAGGGTCCCAGGTTCCCTTCTGGTCAAGGGCATGTACCTTGGTTGTCGGCACATCCCCGGTGTGGGGGGGAAGGGGGGATGGAGTGTGTGTTCAGGAGGCAGCTGATCGATGTTTCTACCCTGTTTCCCCGAAAATAAAACAGGGTCTTATATTAATTTTTTCTCCCAAAGTTGCGCTAGGTCTTATTTTCAGGGGATGTCTTATCTTTCCATGTGCTAGGTCTTATTTTCGGAGGATATCTTATTTTCGGGGAAACACGGTAGTTCTCTATCCCTCTCTCTTCTCCTCTCTGAAAAATCAATAAAATATATATATATATTTTTTTAAAAATTAAATAAAAGTTTAAATTCTTTATTGTTGAAAGTATTATATATGTCTCCCTTTTCCTCCATTGACCTCTCCCCAGCCACTCCTCCCCCCCCCACACACACACACCTGTCAGAATGGCTATCATCAACAAATCAACAAACAAGTACTGGTGAGGATGTGGAGAAAAAGGAACCCTCATGCACTGCTGGTGGGAATGTAGACTGGTGCAGCCACTGTGGAAAACAGTATGGCGTTTACTCAAAAAATTAAAAATGGAGCTGCCATTTGACCCAGTGATACCACTTCTAGGAATATATCCCAAGAAATCAGAAACGCCAATCAGAAAGGATATACGCAACCCTATGTTCATAGCAGCACAATTTCCAATAGCTAAGATTTGGAAACAGCCTAAGTGCCCATCAGCAGATGAGTGGATTAAAATACCGCAGTGCATCTACAGAATGGAATACTACATGGCTATATAAAAAAAAAGAACTCTTACATTGAAAAGAGCATGGATGGATCTGGAGAGCATTATGCTAAGCGAAATAAGCCAGTCAGAGAAGGATAAGTATCAAGTGATCTCATTTGTGGAATATAATGAACAACCTAAACTGATGAACAAAAGCAGATCCAGAGACATAGAAACATTGAACAACCCCGTCAAACCTCACAGGGAAGGCACCTGAGGGTGAGGGGGGCAAGGAGGGGGTAAGAGCAACCAAAGGACTTATATGCATGCATATCAGTGGACATAGACAATAGGGGGGTGAGGGCATAACGTTTTTTATTCTTATGTAAAATGGCATTGTAAACATTGGAGCTCACTAATACTTTTAGCACACCTTTCGGACTTAGGCATTTGAGCTCACCAATACTTTTCGCACTCCTTTCTGACTTAGGCATTTGAGAGGACTTTGTCCACATCCTTGAAGTTAGGCATGGCTCTGGCACTCACTTTAGCTTCTGAAATGTGAGTGAAAGTTACACATATTGCTTCTGGATGGAAATATCTAAGAGAAGGCACACAATTCTCCTTGTTACCTTTTTATTTTTTTATTTAACTTTGTTCCAGGTTATCATTTGTTGAGGTGTAGATGTCTAAGATAAAAGAGCCTGGAATGCTGAGCCATCAATGTGGAAGAAAACTGCCCAGAGTCATTTAGACCCACAGCAAACTCTGAGCAAGGAGGAAAATAGAAGAAAAGGAACTTTGTTTTATAAGTCACCGAGGCTTTGCTCTTTTAGTTTTCAGGTGTGGGTATTTTGGGTTAGTGTAGTGTAATCAAATGCTATGCAATTAGATACTTAAGACAAATCTCTCCCAGCTCTTTCTTCCAAGTAGCTGGTCACCTCTAAGCACTAACTAAATAGAAATTCTGAGGTGCCAGGACCCCCAAACAGCTCCTCCTCTTCAAATCTCCCCCATTTCAGTTCCCATCACCGTTCACTTAGTTGCTCAACCATGAATCCAAGAACAGGAACCATCTTTTTTGTTGTTTTGTTCATCTCACCTGAGGATATTTTCTCATTGATTTTCTGAGAGAGTGAAAGGGAGGGGCAGGGACACATCAATTGGTTGCCTTCCACATGTGGCCCTGCGAGCAATCAAGACTGCGACTGAGGCGCGTGCCCTTGACCAGAATTGAACCCAGGAGCCTTCAGTCCATAGAACAATGCTCTATCCACTGAGCCAAACCGGCTAGGGGAGGGATCATCTTAATTCCTCCCTCTTGCTCACTCCCACAATCTGATCACCAAGTTTTCCTGAGTATGTCTCAGATTTGTCCTGGACATAAGCAATAGCCTTCTTCTTGCTCCTGCTTCCAGTCTTGGGATATACATAATGCCTTCCAAATCAGCTTCATAAGAGTCTCAGTAAAACTTCTCCCTCCCGCCCATCCCAGCAACCGAGTTCCTCTTCCTATAGGCAGCTCAAATGACCAGACTTACACTATTCCTCGAGAGCTACTCTGTAGATAGACACAAACAATGTAGGTCTCTTTCAGAGTAATCTTCCCAAAACACAAAACTGGCCGTATTTTCCCCAGCCTAAAGCCTTTCAACACCTTCCCATTACAAACGCTTAAGTTTTAGGACCCTGTGTTGGCCACCTCCCAGGCCTGCTGATTTTTCCATTGCAGACAAGCCCCTTTTCAGCTGAGATCTTTGCTATTTTCGGGCTTTTGCTATGCTGTTCCTTCTGCTTGGACAATTCTCCCCCAGGTCTGAGCTGGCTAATTCTTTCCTTAAACACTACCTCCTCAGAGGGTGCAGAGCCTTCCACCCTGTGATGATCTGTAACTGAAGGCCTTCCATTTGTTACTTTGAAGCCCCTACCACAAGGAGTTGTCATTTATTTGGGGGTATTTTTTTAATATATATTTTATTGATTTTTTTTTTTTTTTTTTTACAGAGAGGAAGAAAGAGAGATAGAGAGTTAGAAACATCAATGAGAGAGAATCATCGATCAGCTGCCTCTTGCACACCCCCTACTGGGGATGTGCCCACAACCTAGGTACCGTTACATGCCTTTGACCGGAATAGAACCTGGAACTCTTCAGTTTGCAGGCCGAAGCTCTATCCACTGAGCCAAACCGGTTTCGGCATGGGGGATGTTTTATTACCATCTCCCATACGTTTCATGAGAACAGAGATTGTCTGTTTTGTTTACCACTCATGGTAAAGCCAGCTCTTAGTTCTGTGCCTATCACAAAATAGGTGCAGTTATCAATGAATGAACAAGGAACTGATGAGAAAACTTAGGTCCTAAAAAGGGGGTTTTGTGCAAATGATACTAAAAAGAAACTAGCCTGGCTGGCATGGCTCAGTGATTGAGCGCTGACCTGCGACCCAGGAGTCATGGTTCTATTCCCAGTCAGAGCACAGGCCTGAGTTGCAGGCTCCATCCCCAATGGCGGATGTGCAAGAGGCAGCCGATCAATGATTCTCTCTCATCATTTTTATTTCTCCCTCTCCCTTCTTGTCTGAAATCAATTTAAAAAAATGTCTTGAGAAACTAGCCTCAGCTATTTAAGTAGGCGATTTGGCCTTCAGGTGGTTTCTCCTCAGACTTTTATCCTGAGCTCCCTCACACTGTGTGGCTGACTGTGTCTCTGTTTAGGCCAACCACTGACTGCAGAGCGGAGGGACTGCAGTAAATAAGAGCAGAGCGTCACTCCCAAGGGTTCAAGACCTTGAATTCTTTGGGAGAAAGTGACAGCAAGCACTGAGCTTTCCTTTGCCAGGCCTTGTATTTTGTCACAGTCATTTAATAACTGGTTTAAACAGAAATATTAAGCAATCACTTCTTCCTTTGTTTTTGGAACCAAAAATTCTTTTTGTTTATAAGCAAGTAAAAACCAGAGAAGGCATGTTTATAAGGAAATGTTAACTCTACAATCTCAAATCGGTATCTGTTTCTGCCCTAAGTGCTTTAATATAGCACATATTTTTCTAATTATGAAAGTAATGCCTCATATCATTATAGATAATGGAATATTAAAATTGTATTTAAAAGGATAAAACTAGGGAAATAAAATCACATCCATGGAATAGGCTTGTTTTTTTGTCCACGTCCATCTGCTACTCTCTCTCCTTGGAAACTAAGCAACAAAAGCTTCATTCATTTCTACTTTAATTACACCTTCTGAATTTATTTCTAGGTATCCAGGTCAGTTGACTGGATTAGCTAAGTAATGTAACCCAGCCATTTTTGCCCTTATCTCTTACAGAGTTGAGGATAAAATTCAAGATCCTTAATGTGGTATACAAGGCCCCTCATAATCTGGCTCCAGTCCACCTCCCAGCCTCATTTCTCACCACTTCCTTCCCTTACCCACTTAATTAGGAGCTTACTAGAGAAAGGTCATGAGCTCCCCAGTGTGTTCGAATAGCCCAGACCTCTCCCATTCACCTCAGTAGTCTCTGCAGGGGATGGAAGGATGACCAGACCTCCTTTGTGTGTGGTATAGATGTGGGGGAATGGGTTATAGGATCCTGATGTGCTAGATCTACCACAAATTGATGAGCTGGGAAGTGAATTCGTCTGGAAGGGATAAGGTTGGCTACTTTGATCAAGCAGAGATCAGAGTCCGTCCTCATGTGTGGCAGTGCCACCTAGATCACAGGCATCTTCAAGAGAGCAGCAATGACCCAAATGTGTCCCCCTCCAAAATTGCTGTGTCAGAGTCATAATCCCAAAGCGATGGTGTTTGGAGGTGGGGTGATCAGGAGAGTGGAGCCCTCATGATGGGATTAGTGCTCTTACAAGAAGAGGCCGGAGAGCCAGCTGTGTGAGAGCACAGCCTTCTCAAACCCGGAGGAGGGCACTCACCAAGAGCTGACTTCTGGGCTCCAGAACTGAGAGGAGTAAATGTGTTGTTTCAGTCCCAATCTTTGGTAATGTGCTACAGCAGCGTGAACTAAGACAAGAGCCATGTCTGGTCTCCCTTCTGAAGAGTCTCCATCAACTTGCAGGGCTGTTTGTCAAGGACTTGTGTCATTCTCTTTCTCTAAAGCACATGTGTCAAACACAAGGCCCGCGGGCCAAATCCGTCCCGCCAGGCCTTGCAATGTGGCCCGCACCGCGCTGTCATCACTGCACTCCGCTGCGTTTCCATCACAATGACAGTTTATGACTGTTCAGTAAACCATTCGGCCCGCGATTTAGGCTGGATTTTAGATTTTGGCCCCTTCTCTGATTGAGTTCGACACCCCTAGGTGACCTTCAGATGCTCCTCCTGAATGGCCTAGAGCCCCCTCCAAGGCTGGGCTGGTAATGAATACAAATGCAAATCGCAAACAAAGTCTAAAATAGAGTGGTAGGTGGTCACTTTGTCCTGCCACAGGAAGTATAATCTGAGCGGTGCTCCCCCAGCTCCAGCCATAAGGCTGGGATGCTGGCGTGTGAACAGGTGCATCTGCCCTCGCAGTGCTTTTGACAAAGGGCCCTCAGAAGGAGTCTTGTCCTGATGGTATAGTTAAGCATCTTGATTGTGGTGGTGTTTACATGAAACTATAGTTGGCATAAAATTGCGCACGCGCGCACGACAGACACACACACACACACACGCACACACACGCACACACACACACACACACACACACACACACACGAGTATGTGTAACTGGTCAAATATGAATAAGATCTATGGTGTGTACCAATGACAATTTCCTGGGTTTTATGTTGCACTGCAGTTAACATTGGGGAGGCTGGGTGAAGGGTGCATGAGAATCTTGCTGTACAGTTCTTTGCAAACTCCTGTGAATCTGTATTTCAAAATATAAAGTTTTTTAAGGGGGTATGGACTCAGAATACTGGAGTACTTGATCTAAGATATAAAATAGTGAGTTAGAGATGGCCCTGAAGCTATAAGATCCTGTTCCTCTGTGTCTGGGTCCAAAGATGTTCCTGAAGAAAAGGATGAAGTGGGCGACTTAGTAGATTCATAATGAATCGAGTCGGGAGTGCTAGAGTAGGCCTGAGCAGCCCAGGAAACTCTGACTGTCTTATACGCTCAGGTGACTGCCATCCACTAACTATGTTGGCCTTACTTAGCATCATTGCAGCTTATTTCGGTCTCCCAACAGTATTTATTAAGCACCTACTGTGTGCCTGGCACTCTTCACTCTTCTATGCTTGGTATGTGTCCAAGAATAAAACAACGAATCCTGCCCCAGTGAAGCCTATGTTCTAGCATAGGGGAGGAGGCTGGGAAAGAAAGGAAATGGTAATGTGAATTCTAGAGCATTCTAGCAGGTGATAACTATTATGTGGGAGGAAAATAGAGCCAGACAAAGGGAGCAAGAATCAGAAGGTAGTATGGGAGAATGTTGTTAAATTATCTGAGTTCTTAAATGATTGTATTGAAATCAATCCTCTATTTGAATTTCTTTACCTACTATCAAATTCTGTAATTTCTATTTCTTCCTGATTTCTCCTCTCCGTCTTTTATTTTAACCTTCCTTTATTCTGTTTCTTCAATTAATTCCTTTTTTATTTCTCTCTCTTCCTTAATGCCGTCAGTGGTTTGTTGTTTTTTTGTTGTTTTTTAACCTGAGTGATAAGAGTAATTGCAAATTTAAAATTTATCACTTTTAATTATATTTAATAGTTTTGCTCAGAAGAGACACAGTAGAGTATTTAAAAGATAACTTTACATTTAATTTAAAAAAATATGTGCAGTAATTTCCAAATGTACAATTTGATATCTTTATTTATTGAAATTCATATATAACACTGGACTCATATAGGTTAAAAACATAACAAAAAACAATTTTAGTTTCAAGTAAAATTTCCATTGGCAATACAGAATTAAAGTATGTGTATTGTTTAAAAATGCATGGAAGAGACAGTATTCCTATTGCTTGGGAAACTAGTCAAATACCCTGGTCTTATATAGTCACAAATGGAACCAGGATTTCACAAAACTCTAGCCTTATTGTAAAGGATTACTTTGGTGATTTCCTTCCACTAATAAAAAATAAGCAGTGCATATTTCCTCTATTGAACAGAGGTATTCATCCATTTTCTGCAAGACTTTTATATTCACTCTTCAGAGATATGATTTATTGCTATTATAAGCAGGTGTTACTGTGAAAATGAGATAACATTATAATCCTGGTTATAATGTTGCCAGCATGGGGAGAAATCTGTTCTTAGTCAATTAAAGACAGAATAACCCATGAGCATGAAAGAAGATTGTAACATCACCATCCATTACAACTCACTCAAATTCCAATGTGCAGAATGGGGGTAGGGATGGCAATGATGGTTCTTTTAACCAATTTGGTATGATCATTGATAATATTCCTTCAGAAGTAGAGATCTTATTTCTCATTATATATAAGGGGGAAAAAAAAAACAGAGGTAAGACATGCTGCCTTTGGATTTGGGAATTTCCTACATCCGTGGCAGTGGTAGAATGTAATTCTCAACCAGGCAAGACATTGTGTCCTTTGGGGACCTGAGTGTTCATTTTTTCCTAGAAATGAAGAACAACTTCATTTACTTGAGCGTGAAATATAGGGTGTCCCCCCAAAATGTATACGCACACTTTGAATAATTATAAAGGCAGTGTTTATTAAAATACATTTCATTTTCAAAATTGAACTATCAGCTGTTAAAGTGTGTATACATTTTGGGAGGACACTTTGTATATAAGAATAGTCCCCGGGACACAGCCTATGTATTATATATAATACCTAGAAAGTCATTGGAGTCAGAAAAGATTAAGTAAAACTAAAAGTATATTTTCTGGCTCAAAATATGGATTTTTAAAAACTTAAACATCTTCGATGTAAATATTCCAAACCATTTTTTCTTTTGCTATTGAGTTCATGTAGACTGTTTTGTCTTAAAAACAAACAAAAAAACTTGTTTTAAACATAGGTTTATATCCAAATTATTTACTTTTAGATTTTTTTTGAAAGGTGGTCAAAATTCAGTTAAAGATCAGTTCTTTACATACTGCTAAATTTTAGAGAAAAACATAAACTTATTTTAATCACCACAGTCTTACAAACATATCAAAATTGTTTTTTGTTCAAAACAACACAAGATTTTAAATAGCAGTATATAACTACACAGTGATTATTTTTATAAACTAAGTTAAAATTACATTTTTAAGGCACAGATAGTCTTTCAGATATTTTATTTGTTCCTAATTGTGATCCATGATTATCATATCAAAAGGTGATTTTGATAAACCACAATAATCTTTTTATTGCTTCACCTCTCTAAATCAGTGCTTTCAAAATATATCAGCCTAGTTCTGCAGCTTTGAAGTGGACCTTGATTCTGAATTCTGGTTACACAAATGGTCACTATAACATGCATGATTAAGTACTAATGAAATTTGCATTTTAAAAACTTCTTTGCTATGTTTATCAAAAGTGATTTTTTAAGGCCTTTATTGATAAATGCATTAACAATTCTACGTCAGCATTTACTCAGTGGGCCCTCACCCTATGATTCAGTGCAGCTCAGGGGGACCCAGGCCAGTCAGAAATGGAATGTTTTAATGATAATCATCCCCGACTCAACTGCCCCCGAGGCTTTCCGGTCCCCTTATCCCAACTGAACAGAGGTACCCAATACCCACATGAACAGTGTTAGCCAACACGTCAGAGGTACAGCAGCATGACATAAGCAGATCCTAGCTAGACATTGTTAAATTGCTGGGGTAATTCTCCTCACCATTTTACACATTTTAGAGGTAAGCTATTTATTTTATAAATAAAGCCTAGAAACAATTTTAAATCTCTTTCTTTCAAGGGTTAAGATGCTTTTTAAAATAAAAATAAAAAATAAAAGATTTTTAAAAATCTAATGGGCCCAACTGGTGTGGCTCAGTGGTTGAGCATCGACCTATGAACCGGAGGTCCCAGTTCAATTCCCGGTTGGGGCACATGCCCGGTTTGCGAGCTCGATCCCCAGTGTGGGGCAGCTAATTGATGATTCTCTCTTGTCATTTATGTTTCTATCTCTCTTTTTCTCTGAAATCAATAAAAAATATGTATAGTTTTAAAATCTAATGGAAAAAGAATGAGTGTTTCAAGTCCAAAGAAGTAGTCAATGCAGAAAATGCTTGCAAAGAAGAATTACATTGGTGGTTAAATTTTGCCTTGCAGCCCACTTTCAGGAAGCAAGGCTACGCATAGCCTGTGGAAACAAAGGGGAAACAAAGTGTTAATACAACTGAATTCTTAAGTCTTTTTACAAACATGTAAATGTTAGTGTTGGTTGCTTACATTTGCTCATCTTAGTTATATATTGTCATAATAAAAATAGGGTAAAAACTTAATTTTGTAACTCATCATCATTTAATTAGATTTACTTAAAAGAAATAATTACTAATTATTGAGCACTTAATATGCATCCTTTAATTTCCACAACTCTTTGAGGTATTATTATTATTTCTATTTTGTCCTGGACTACATAGCCAGTAAGCAGAATCAAGATTTGCTCATACCTCATCCTCGACATTAAGTTCTTCTTCAATCAGCTCTGCTTCCATTAATTCAAGAGGATCTTTATGGTCCTGGATGAGGGAGATCTTAACAAAGAGAACACAAAGAACATTTATTGAAAATATAATAGCATCAACTCACCTGATTCTCCACTAAAAATGACCTGAAGCGCTGCTGATGCTTCTTATGTATAATTATCTACACACTAGTACTTCAAAGTCTTTTTCAGCTTTCTTGTCCTTTTTATTTCTCACTTCAAATTTTCCCTGTACCATGTTTTCACATTCAAGTGTAAACTGGCATAGTTCTCCATTGTTAACCTCCTTTTCCACTCTCTTTCCAGCCTCTGAAGTGCATGCCTCTTAGGAGTTGCCCAGCCTGCCTGAATGATTCAGCAGTCAATTGTGTCTTTATTTCAAGGGCTAAACTAAGAGCACTTAGTACAGCATTGAGCAAACACTGAATGGGCTCGTGGCTGATGACAATAAACAGTCCCACGTTAAATTGGATGGGTGTACTTATATCTGACAAATTAGATCTCAGAGTGAAGGACATAATAAGAGATAATGAAGGCCACTTCATAATACTAAAGGGAACAATCCAACAAGAAGAAATAACCCTGGTAAATATATATGCACCCAATACAGGAGCAACCAAATACATTGAAAAACTGCTGGAGGACATTAAGAGAGAGATTAATAGCAATACAATCATAGTAGGAGATTTTAATACCCCACTGTCACCCTTCGACAAATCATCTAAACAAAAAATCAGCAAAGAAATATCAATCCTAAATGACTCACTAGACCAGATGGAATTAATTGACATCTTCAGAACACTGCACCCCAAAGCCACAGAATATACATTCTTCTCAAGTGCACATGGGACATTCTCAAAGATAGACCACATTTTGGGACACAGGCAAAGTCTCTTCAAATTCAAGAAGATAGAAATCATATCAAGTATCTTCTCAGACCATAATGGCATAAAACTGGAAATTAACTTCAATAAAAATAATCCAAAGAAATCAAACACATGGAGACTAAACAGCATGCTATTAAACAAGGATTGGGTTACCAGAGAAATCAAGGAAGAAATTAAAAACATCCTGGAAACAAATGACAATGAAAACACAACAATCCAAAATCTATGGGACACAGCAAAAGCAGTTTTGAGAGGGAAGTTCATATCCTTACAAGCCTATTGCAAAAAACTAGAAAAAAGGGTAACAGATGATCTAACTCTACAACTCAAAGAGTTAGAAAAGGAGCAACAAGAAAAGCCCAGTGTAAGCAGAAGGAAGGAAATATCAAAAATCAGAGCACAGATAAACGACATAGAGACCAAAAAAACAATACATAAGATCAACAAAACCAAGAGCTGGTTCTTTGAAAGAATAAACAAGATAGATGGACCTCTAGCCAGGCTAACCAAGAAACAAAGAGAGAGGACCCAAATAAACAAAATCAGAAATGAAAGAGGTGAAATAACAACAGACCCCACCGAAATACAACAGATTGTTACAAAATACTACGAACAACTCTATGCCAACAAACTGAACAACCTGGAGGAAATGGACATATTCCTAGAAAAATACAAACTTCCAAAACTCAATCAGGAAGAATCTAAAAATCTCAATAGACCAGTGTCTTGGGAAGAAATTGAAACAGTCATCAAAAAGCTTCCAGCAAACAAAAGCCCAGGGCCAGATGGCTTCACAGGAGAGTTTTACCAAACATTCAAGGAAGAACTGAAACCTATCCTCCTCAGACTATTCAAAAAAATCCAAGAGGAAGGAACACTTCCAAACTCCTTCTATGAAGCCAGCATCACCCTAATATCAAAACCAGATAAAGACAACTCAATGAAAGAGAATTACAGGCCAATATCCCTCATGAACATAGATGCCAAAATCCTCAACAAAATTCTAGCAAATCGTCTCCAGAAGAACATCACAAAGATCATACACCATGACCAAGTAGGATTTATTCCAGGAATGCAAGGATGGTACAATATCCGCAAATCAATAAATGTGATACATCACATAAACAAATTGAAAGATAAAAATCATATAGTCATATCAATTGATGCAGAAAAAGCATTTGATAAAATCCAACACCCTTTCCTGATAAAAACTCTTAACAAGGTGGGAGTACAAGGATCATACCTCAAAATAATAAAAGCCATATATGATAAACCCACGGCCAACATTATACTCAATGGACAAAAACTAAAACCATTCCCTCTAAGAACAGGAACAAGACAGGGATGCCCACTCTCTCCACTCCTGTTTGATATAGTACTGGAAGTACTAGCCATTGCAATTAGACAAGAGGAGGAAATAAAAGGCATCCAAATTGGAAAAGAAGAAGTAAAGTTATCCTTATTTGCAGATGACATGATATTGTACATAAAAAACCCAAAAGACTCCATTAAAAAACTAATTGACTTAATAAATGAATTTGGCAATGTAGCAGGATACAAAATTAATGCCAAGAAATCCATGGCATTTCTATACACCAACAGTGAAACTACAGAAACAGAGACTAAAAAAGCAATTCCATTTACCATCGCACCAAAAAAATTAAGATACCTAGGAATAAATTTAACTAAGGAAGTAAAGGACCTATATGCAGAAAACTACACGACACTGAAAAAAGAGATAGAGGAAGATGTAAGGAGATGGAAGAACGTACCATGTTCATGGATTGGTAGAATCAACATCATCAAAATGTCCATACTTCCTAAAGCAATCTATAGGTTCAATGCCCTCCCCACTAAAATACCAACGGCATATTTCACTGACCTAGAAAGAACTCTCCAAAAGTTCATTTGGAACAATAAAAGACCCCGAATAGCCACAGAAATCCTGAGAAAGAAGGGTAAAGTAAGAGGGATCTCAATACCAGACTTCAAACTGTATTACAAAGCCACTGTTCTCAAAACAGCCTGGTACTGGCACAAGAACAGACATATAGATCAATGGAATAGAATTGAGAACCCAGATATCAACCCAAATCACTATGCTCAATTAATATTTGACAAAGGAGGCATGAATATACAATGGAGTCAAGACAGTTTCTTCAATAAATGGTGTTGGGAAAATTGGGCAGACACATGCAAAAGAATGAAACTAGATCACCAACTTACACCGTACACAAAAATAAACTCAAAATGGATGCAGGACTTAAAAATCAGACGGGAAACCATAAAAATACTAGAAGCATCCACAGGCAGCAAAATCTCAGACGTATGCCAAAAGAATTTCTTCACTGATACTGCCCCTAGGGCAATGGAAGCTAAAGAGAAAATAAACAAATGGGACTACATCAAAATAAAAAGCTTTTTTACAGCAAAAGAAACCATCAACAAAACAACAAGAAAGCCCACGGTGTGGGAGAACATATTTGCTAATAACACCACTGATAAAGGTTTAATTTCCAACATCTACAGACAGCTGATACAACTAAATAAAAGGAAGGTGAATGATCCAATTAAAAAATGGGCAATGTACCTAAATAGAATATTTTCAAAAGAAGACAGAAGGAAGGCCAAAAGGCACATGAAAACATGCTCAAAGTCACTATCCGAGAGATGCAAATCAAAACAACAATGCGGTACCATCTCACACCTGTCAGAATGGCCAACATCAACAAATCAACAAACGACAAGTGTTGGTGAGGTTGCGGAGAAAAAGGAACCCTCGTGCACTGCTGGTGGGAATGCAGACTGGTGCAACCACTGTGGAGAACAGTGTGGAATTTCCTCAAAAAACTGAAAATGGAACTCCCATTTGATCCAGTAATCCCACTCCTAGGAATATATCCCAAGAAACTAGAAACACCAATCAGAAAGGATATATGCACCCCTATGTTCATAGCAGCACAATCTACAATAGCCAGAATTTGGAAACAGCCTAGATGCCCGTCAGCAGATGATTGGATCCAAAAACTATGGTACATCTACACAATGGAATACTATGCTGCCATAAAAAAGAAGGAATTCTCATCATTTGCAGCAACCTGGATGGAATTGGAGAACATCATGCTGAGTGAAATAAGCCAATCAATGAAAGAGAAACACCACATGACCTCACTCATTTGTGGATAATAAAGATCATTATAAACTGATGAACCAAAAGATAGATACAGAGACAGTAAAGCAACAAGCAGACTGTCAAATTTCAGTGGGGAGGGGAGGAGGACCTGGGGGAGATAATAGATCAACTGAAGGACTTGTATACATGCATATAAGTACAACCAATGGACATAAAGCTCTGGGGAGGGAGGGGATGGGTGGGAGGGAGGGAGGGGGGAAAATAAAATAAAATTAAAATTAAAAAAAAATAAAATAAAATAAAGTAAAAATAAATAAATAAATAAATAAATAAATAAATAAATAAATAAATAAATTGGATGGGTGTTCATTTCATTGGAGATGGAAGCCGACATCTATGGACCAAGTTGGTTGTTGAGGAAAGTTCTGCTTCTTGGCAGTAATCAATAACAGAGGACACCAGTGGCAGTTTGGACTTTGTCTTATGCATAAAGGATATTCCCAAAGCTATTCCAGATGTTTATCAAGAGCGACATTTCATTTTTAGCTACTTTTTCATCTCACAAATCATTAATTCTCTTTGCTTGTGTGCAAATGAATTAGAGATTCCAGTCCCTGTGCAGATGGTCAGACACAATGGGAGAGTTAGGATAGGTTTAGCTACAAATTGGGACTTTCTTGGGATAGCCCTGGTGTTTGTCAGATGAAGGGATAGGGAGAGTCATATCACTGCATCCACAATATCCCTAAAATACAAATATCCTTCCTGAAGAAAAGGAAAGTGTCACAGGTAGGGTTTATCATTACTATCCATCTGCCATATCCAGAGCTTTGTGCTAGATACTGAGGATACACAGTATAAGTTCCTGACCTGAGAAGCTACCATGAGTGTTCAGCCCGTTAACCAGTGAACCAGTAAGTACGTAAGCACCCAATTGTACTCAGTCTGACATTTGTTCAGGGTCAAAAAACCCATCCCAGCCGAAACCGGTTTGGCTGTGTAGAGCGTCAGCCTGCGGACTGAAAGGTCCCAGGTTCGATTCCGGTCAAGGGCAGGTACATTGATTGCGGGCACATCCCCGGTGGGAGGTGTGCAGGAGGCAGCTGGTTGATGTTTCTCTCTCATCGACGTTTCTAGCTCTCTATCTCTCTCCCTTCCTCCTCTCTGTAGAATATCAATAAAATATGTGTAGAACAAACAAACAAACAAATAAAAAATCCATCCCAGCCACTCATAGTGCCTCCCTGATTACAAGCAATCTGGAGCCTAACACTGGTGGGGCACAGCTGGTTAGTGGCTGTTGTGACATTCGTGGGATCTGAGATCTTGGGTAAGAACAGGGTGTGAACAAATAACAAAATAACTTTCCATGTTGAGAAAGAACTTGAAATTTTAAAAATTAATCCTCACCCAAGGATATACTTTTATTGATGAGAGACAGAGAGAGAAACAGTCAGTTGCCCAGTTGCCTCTGGTACAGCCCCAACCTGGGATCAAACCGCAGCTTTTCGGTGTACAGGACAATGCTCCCCCAAACTCAGCCACGCGACCAGGGCAATTCCATATTACTTTTAATGAGGGACCTTTTTTAGCTACTTTACATGATCCCACTTTGTTGTTTTTACCCGTGGGTTAGAAAATTCTAAGTTAGATAGAAAAAGGCTTATGAGTTTTGAAAGATGAGCATTTTGCATGTAGCTTTTTTTTTTTTTTTTTTTTTTTTTAGATTTGTGGTTTTGCTATTTTTTTTTAACTTTTTTTTTTTATTATTCAACGTCCAGATCTTGGTATTTAGGACTAGTATTTTCTCTAACAGCATTAAGCAGAGCAATCTCTCCCTAACTATATCTTAAAAGAATAATATGCTATTATTTTCTAAATTAGTTTTTTTCACTTCAGACATTAACTTCCAGTTTACAATAAGAATCTACCTTAATTTTAGGCGGGGGGGGGGGGGGGAAGAGGAGAGAAGCAATTTAAAATATAATAGACTTTATCACTAAAATAATTATGATTGTTATTCTTATGGATATTGTTTTTGTTTCCCAAATTCACTGTGGGAGCGTCTGTGAGAAAAGAGGTTTTTATACCAGAATGCCCACCAGCTCTCCCAGGTATTGGATAAGAGGATGACAAAATAAGGAGTCCCCAGGAAATGGGGGTTTATTCTATTTCATGGGGCTAATTCATAGCCTTTATTTTTATTTTATTTTTTTTCCTTTTCAAAGATCACTTAAGACCTAATGGATCCTATTTAAAGAAATTTATCATTAAGAGTTTTTAGACTGCTGAGAATTGAAACTGCATTTGTATATACAAGTATCATAAGCTCCGAGATTCAGTGCCCATATTCTAACAAGGCACCACAGCTGAAATCTACCTTTATTAGTAAACCTGCACATTCTATGAATGAGGTGCTTTCCTCTAAACTACCATATTCAATCTTCATATCTGCCCAGCAAAGTATATGTTTTTACTCCCATTTAACTGGTGAGAAAATTGAGGCTCTGAAAAGTTCACCCAGATGGCTTAACATCCTACTAGACTAAGACTCAAAGCTAAATTTGTGGAATTTATTTTGCCATTTATAGAAATCATGATAGTTCAGGAAAGATAAAAATGTAGAAAGGTGACATGTGTACCGTTTCTAAAATGGAATCTTGAATTTCTCGAGATTTAACCCGGTTCTGTACGTGGAGGACAGCGTCATGGACAGTCAAAAAGAATATATCCTTTCTGTTATCATTGAAGAAGCCACATTTCTCCAGCTTTTCTATTACGTGATCTTCAAGAGAAAGAAAGAACGTTTAGTTAATCCTTAATATATTTTATAACATTAACTAGTACTAAGCTTTGGCAGCTCCTCCTTTTAATTCTTCCTTCTCATTTCCAAAATGTGACACTGCTCTACACCAAGTTTCTTTTCCAGTAGCACATGGCATGGTTATAACACAGCTGGTGGTAGTCGATGGCCTTGGTGCCTGGCCAGGTCTCTTGCCAGTGTCCCCATCCTCCAGCTGCTGTGTTTCTGGCTGCTACTAGTTCACAGCTGTGGCCTCTGGAGACCTTTCCTGGGCCCGTGGGAAACATATGGCCTGAAAGGCCTGGGAGGTCACACCTCTATCCTTGCATGGTCTGCAGCCACTGACCGACATGGGGAGGGAGTTAAAAAGCCAGCTCCCTGGCCTCAAAGAGGAATAGCCCTCGGGTGCTTTTCCTGCTGTGTCCTCCTTGTGAAATTAAGCTAAGGAAGACTTAAAAAAAAATTTTTTTTAATCTTTATTGTTGAAAGTATTACCTATGTGCCCCCCCCCTCCCTTCTAGCCCACCACCCTAGGCCTTCACCACCCTATTGTCTGTGTCCGTGGGTTATGCATAGATGCATAAAGTTCTTTGGTTGACCACTTCCCACCCACCCATCCTCCCCTGCCTTCCCTCTGAGATGCTGCAATCTAACCTATGCTTCTCTGTCTCTGGATCGGTTTGTTCACCAGTTTACTTTGTTCATTAGATTCCACATTTGAGCAAGATCACGTGATACTTGTCTTTCTTTGACTGGCTTATTTCATGTAGCATAATACTCTCCAGGTCCTTTCATGGAAGGTAGACTTTTGCAACCATATCTTTGTCCAGCTTCTTCTCCTGCCCTTACCCGCTCCTCTCATTCCTTCATGAATTTTTCCAGGGTGTACTATCTCAGGAAATCACTGGTGCAAGAATCCTTACCTCAGTCTCTGTTTCTAGGGAACTCAGCCTAAGCATCAGTATCTTCCTACACACATTCTCGCCTACGTTCACAGACAGAATCATACCCTGGAGGATCCTCTAGTTTTCAGGGACCTAAGTCATCTCCAGCTCTGCTCTTCCTAGGACTGAGTTTCCACGGTGATTTGGCACTGCTGTGAGAACATCGGTTTCCTTGCATTCCAGCTCTATGGCACAAATTGGAAGTAATACCTCCCTCGGTTGGAAAAGGCCCTCAGTGTGAGTGCTTAATGGGTAGAGTTTTCGTTCACGGCGATGAGAAGTTTTGGAAATAGATAGTTGCGATGGTTGCACAACATTGTAAATTTACTTAATGCCACTGAATTAAATGCCACTTGAATGTGACTAAAATAGCCAATGTTGTTATACATGTTTTATCACAATAAAAAAAATCATTTTTAAGGCCTTTGGTCATGATGTATGCACATTCCAAGATAGGAGGAAGTCTTACAGATAGATATGTACTGTATAGGCATTTACCTTGAAGCGATGCAAAGTACACATTTACATCAATTCTTTGGAATTCTTTGACAACCTAAAATTTTAAAAAGGAGAATTTGAGTAACTTTACCTGCCCATACTCCAGTAGAATTCAGTCACTTGCTCAGGAAAAACTTCAATACTTTCCTGGTTAAGGAAAGCTCATTATTGGGAAATCACAGAGGTTTTCAACCTACAGTGACAATATGGTTAGGAATGACAAGACCTGTCTCAGGAGGTGGCGACATCCAGTGCTCAATAGCACAGCACTCGACAGCGGGTGTGCTTAATAAATATTTGTGGAAGGAAGAAAAGAAGGGAGTACAGGAGGCTTCCTAATACAGCCCCTGCAGATGGGAGACAGGGGCATGAGCTTATGTCTTTGAGTGGAAGATACACAGGTATAGAAACAGGGCCACCAGAGTCTAAATGTAAAAACTGACCTAGAAACCAAGGACTCTGCATTTTGACAGTGTCAGTCTTAGTATTCTGATTGGATTGTGATTTTAGACAATAGTTTTGCAAGATGTTAGCACTGGGAGAAACTGGGTAAGGGGTATAAAGGATCTCTCTGTATAATTTCTTACAACTTTATGGGAATATGCCATTATCTCAAAATGTAAAGCTTAATTTAAAAAAATCAAGATGCAAAACCTATGGGCAATAGTAAAATAGAACATGAAATTTCTGGGGAGAAGAACAAGACCTCTATGCAAGGATACAGTTTGGATTTTCCACAATTGTCTTTATAGCATTTGAAAGCAATTATTTGTTATGTGTGTAAAATATTCTGGCATTCAATAAAGATTCTTCCCCAAAGTAATTCCTTAAACCCTTTTGGCCAACACAGTTTCTATTAATACAATGCACTTGAGCCAAATGCCTAGAGTTAAAATGCTCTCAAATGAGCTAATGATGAGGCCAGCTAAGAGAACTGGAAGAGAAGCTGTCAGCATTTTCTCACTTTTTTTTGGGTGAAGTATAATCAGTTTTCTACCTTCCTGCCTAGTACCTGCACCCTGGAATAATTTCCTAGCCTTGCAGAAGCGCCAGCAAAGATAAACCTCAGTTGGGGGTCAGTTTCATATTATTACATTGGATTGTTGGTGTCTTTAACCTGCTTACTTTTCTGCCTGACTTGTCTGATACCTACCTGAACCTTTACTTGAACTTACACTCCTGATCAAGTTGAGACCCCAGTTTGTCTGCTCTGGAACACTTAGTTCAGTTGTTATTGAAAAGGTTACTTCATGTTAGACTTCCTCTCTAGACTGCTTAGTCCTGTGAGGATAGGGACTATGACTGCTTTTGCCTCTCATGCCTGGCTGGGTGCCTGGCACATATTAGTCACTTCACATCTATTTGTTGAAAGAATGAACTCGGCCTTGCATAAATGGTGTCTGATATCATGAATATGTGTTCCTCAGCCCTTTGACTTCCTAGATGCCGGACCTGCTTCCTGTACTAACCTCTTAATAATGCCTCGCTTCTCCAGTCCTGCCACGTACCCCTCATTCTCCATTCTACTGCTGCTCACATAACAGATAAAAACCAATACTTAACATAAATGTCCTTCTGTTCATATCCCTTTTCCTATTTATTCTCAGAAAGTATAATAAATGTTTATATTTGCTAAGGGATGGCTCTATGCCAGATACTGTTCTAAACCATAAATAACCATATATTTGCTTATTTAATTTTCATAAAAACCACATGAAATAGGTGCTATCATTATCCTCATAAGTGAGGTACAGACAGATTAAGCAACTTGCCTATAGACCCACTGCAGCAAGTGGTAGAGCCAGGATTCAACCCCAGGTAGTCTGGCCCCATAGCTTGTGCTTTAAAATATAACACTATTGCAAAAGCATTCCTCTACAACAAGCACAGAGCCTATACAATCAATCATCCTTTTGTAAGAATGGGCAACCCATATGGTTTTACTATTGCCTAAGCTCCTAATCTATCGTTCAAAACGCTTAGAACCTTACCACTCGCAATGATCTCACTCCAACGACATCCAGGAAAGACACAGCTCCACAATCGAGCACGAGGCTATGGATTGGCACTTTGGGAACATTCACTTTCACTGGAATCTCAGAATTCCAATCCACTTGAATCTCTATTTCCTTGGTAGGGATATCAAGTTCTTCTGGGTCTTCAATATCTTCATCAGGCTCAAAAGCATTATTTGATGAACCAGCACCGCTTATAATGCCATTCTAAACAAAGAAAATACTGACAACTTAATTGCCGATGATTTGGGATATTTTTTTCCAGCCAATTATTTGAAATTAATTAAAAATCCTACACATTGTTCCTTGGTAAACAAAACATGGAGGGAACTCTTAAGAAATAAGAGTTCATCCTAGCTGGTTTGGCTTAGTGGATAGAGCGTCAGCCTGCGGACTGAAGGGTCCTGGGTTCGATTCTGGGCACATGCCCGGGGTGCAGGCTCGATCTTTAGTGGGGGGACGTGAAAGAGGCAGCCAATCAATGATTCCCTATCATCATTGATGTTTCTATCTCTCCTTCTCCCTTTCTCTCTGAAATCAATAAAAATGTATTCATAATTTTTTTAAAAAAATGAGGTTCCTCTCAGTCTAACTGTTGATGTTCTCTAGGAAGAAAAGTGGAAAAGCAGAAGAGCCTGGAAACTTGATTCTGGAAGACGGTGGAATTGGCCAAGAGATACATAGGCAGGACAATAAAAAGGAAGAGCTCTAAAAGTTAATGAACTTATTGCCTTCTATTACAATTTTATGGCACTGAATTGAATTATTTTGTTCCTTTCAGTAAAATAGGATTTAATTTCACAATGGAAAAGGAACTCAAACCCTCTGTTTTTTCTTGCTGGCTTAATTTTATTTCCTCCCATGCCCTCTTGCCTACAAGAACAACTCAGCTGTTGTCTGACATATGTATGTACTCATCTGGGCACCAAAGGGGATAGATTTAACTTTAGACAAACTAATTGCTTTCATTTTCACTGAGGAATAAAAGAATTTAAGAGGGGAAAGAACAATGTTGCCTCACCTTTGTTGCTCTTAATTGTCCTTTTTTAATGAGTTTCTGTATTTTCCTCAATGCCTTCAGCCTCTTATTATACACTCTAATGGCATCAAATCCAACCTTTGAAAATAAAAGTCAAGTTACTTAAAACATTTGGTTTCTAATGCTCATTAATGGCAATTGTTATGTGAAAAGGTTATTTCTCGAGTGGTATTATGACTTGAGACGTTCTGCCAAAATAGAAATTCCTGAGGTTTCCATGGTTTCCACTACTAGGCCATCTATGCCACCCACAGAGAGACTCAGTAGCATATTAAAGACTTCCAAGACAATAGGAAACAAAACAGCAAAAAATAACTTCTTTTGCTTTAAATCTGTGTTTTACAAATTTCCTTAACATTAAAGAGCCCTTTTATTATTGCAAAATCTATGTTATGTTCCTCTGAACCAGCAGTTCACCCCAGAACTCACGTAGTAAAACACTGATCTAAAGATAAAACTTTGAAGCATAGCATGGAATTCAAGACCAGAACTTCCTGCTTCCATATTCTATACTTTCTAACCCTTTTACTCCAACTGGGCAGCACTCCCCGAAATGTTCCCACCTTTTCCTCTCCGTTCTCAGTTTCCAAACACCTGATATAATCTCCTTCCTCCTGCCCACGACCACACAAAGCCTGATAGTTTCAACTAACAGGACCACTCCCTTCTATGAACTCTTAGCATGTACCGTATTATTCATTTAGAACTTACTCCAGTTCTGCCTGGAGACAACTCTGGTGTTTTTGTCCAGCATAGTTCAGAGATCATAATAATCTGGCCACTCAGTGTGTGTTATTGTTGTTGTTTTTTCCTATTCCCAATACAGCTTTAGTTATTTGAAGGCAATGATGTAATAATTCTTAATGTCAGACCCAAAGGGGACTTTTGCCCAGTTTGAACCCAATAAATACCTGTAGAATGAATGAAGTCTTAAAGGAAGTTAGCAACCAAATTTCTAGGGATAAAATACTTACTGTAGACTTGATGCATTTTTTAAAACCATCGACGTTGCCATAAAAAATAGGACTAGAAAATCTAAGAATCTTCATTCCTTCCGGTTCTTCAACCTAGCATTAAAAAACAAACAAATAAAAAACTTATTTGACATTAAATAATTTTAGGCCTCAAATATTCAATTAAATTTCTGGCTCTTCAGCTAGAAGCTGAGTTACAATTATGAGAGGGGCTGGGTAGCATCACTCAACTATCCTTAAGAAAGGGTCTCATCGCAGTTGGGAGGTAATAGGTTACCCAAACTCCTGAACCTCCGTAGTCTCACAGGAGCTCATGCTAAAGGGCCTTAGAAAGCAATTATTCAACCCTCTGATTTCCGGATGGAAAAAACAAGCTCAGAATAATGACTTGAGGTGCCTCAAGTTCATGCCACTGCCCTCTTTTTTCCTCCAAATTCTTTTAAAATAGAAAAAAAAAAAAAAAGTAGCAAGATCCAGGGGATCTGCACAAGCTGAGGCTTACGATGTCTTTTCTTTTTTAATAATCCTCACCTGTTGATATGTTCACTGATTTTTTTTTTAAGAGAGAAGGGAAGGTGGGGGAGAGAGAGAAACATCAATGTGAAAGAGTAACATCAATTGTTGCCTCCCATATGCACCCCAACCAGGGATCAAGCCTAAAACCTACATATGTGCCCTGACTGGGAATTGAACCCTCAACCTTTTGGTGTACAGGACGACACTCCAACTAACTGAGCCACCCAGCCGGGGTTATTGCTGTTATTTGCTTGTTCTTACCCTGACACAGAGTGGCCAAGTGAAAAGTAAAACCCACAGGATTACAGTCTCTATTGTCTTTAGGAATCATAATAATTTTAGTCCAACTGCATTGAAAAAGAAAACAGAAGCCCCGAGAGGCTGAGTGACTGGGACAAGGTCTCTAGAAGCTGGAGCCTTCAATTCAGAACTCAGAACCCAAAGCCAAGAGATTCTCTAGAATCATTTTTAGCTCTTAATGGTACCTGGCTAATATAACTGAGGAAGATTGTGGAAATAAATTGAGTAGCAGCTCCTGGAATTCCAGACTCAGTGTCCAACTTTTTCATCAAGTGCACTGAAAGGTCACTGGCTCAGTTCCTGGTCAGGGCACAAGCCCAGGTTATGGGCATAATCCCTAGTCAGGGTTGTGTGCAGGAGGTGGCGTATGGACATTTCTCTCTCACATCGATGTTTCTCTCTCCCTCCCTTTCTCTCTCTTCCAAATCAATAAAAACATATTTTTAAAAAATTAGACTACAACTTCCTAGGGTTCACATTTTTTAATTAAAATTTTTATTTTATTTTTTTGCTAAATTAGTGTTTTCTTCTGTTTCTTTTTGTGCTTTTTCAGCTTTGTTTTCCCTGCTGGTCACTAAGCAATCTTATATGCAGGAATCATAAGCCCATCAGTAAAATGTTTATTTTCTTTGTTTTTATTTCCTGTATTTTATGTTATTTCTTTCAATTCCAAGGATAGAGCACAATGTCAAATAGGTTCTTGGTGACATAGAACATGAAAATCTCTTGTTAGAAATGAAAAAATATTTTCAAGAATTTTAGACAATTTTATATAAGATACGTATTACATAGTCAAGAAACAGAATTTTTCTTTCTCTTACTGCTTTAAATTTTTTTAATGCCTTACCTTTCAGCGGTGTTAGTGTATATCTAGTTATGGACCTATGTGTGAACAGCAATTGCGTGCAGTGGGCATTTTGGATTTGTATGTGATCTTTTTCATCAATTTGGGGGACATTTTGATATTTATTCAAATACTGTATCTGCCTTTTTTCTCTTTCCTCCTCTTTTGGGACTGTCATTATACATATGTCAATATGTTTTATATTGTTCTATAGGTCTCCGAGGGTCTGTCCATATTTTTTTTATTGACGTATAATATAACATTATATTAGTTTTAAGTATAGGGCACAATTTGATATTTGTATATATTGCTAATGATCATCACTATAAGTCTAGTTAGCATCTGTCCCCATACATAATTATAACATTTTCCTTGTGATGAGAATTTTTTTTAAATATATTTTATTGGTTTTTTACAGAGAGGAAGGGAGAGGGATAGATAGTTAGAAACATCGATGAGAGAGAATCATCAATCAGCTGCCTCTTGCACACCCCTTACTGGGGATGTGCCCACAACCAAGGTACATGCCCTTGACCTGAATCGAACCCAGGACCTTTTGGTCCACAGGCCGACGCTCTATCCACTGAGCCAAACCGGTTTTGGCATGATGAGAATTTTTAAGACTTATTCTCTTAGCAACTTTCAGGTATGTAATACAGTATTACTAACTATGGTGAGCAAGCTGCACATTATAGCCCCATAACTTATTTGTTATATAACTAGAAATTTGTCATATAACTGGAAACAACTGAATTATCTATATTTAAAAATTCTTCTTATCATGGTTTGACATTAAATGACCTTCAACTAGCCTGGATGAAATTCATGTGAACCATGGATGTCAGAGGGCACGTTGAGTAGGAAGTTTTCATGACACCCAGTGGACTTTGGAATTTCCTGACAGAGCCCCCCACTTGTTTCGACCTTGTCCCTAACATCCTGGGAGAGAAATCAACCCTGGAGAGCCAGGCTCACAAACCAAGTCCAGCAAATGTCTCCCACAGGCACTCACGTTTTTGTAGTCCTTGGTACTCTTATAGATGTCAGTGTTAGGGATGCTTCCCAGTCCGCTCCAGGAGGGACTAAAAGAAAAATTAAGGTCAGGATTTTTTTTTTGGGGGGGTGGTGGTGGAAATAGGCATATTTGGAATAAATGGTTAGAAGAAATAACAGCTCCTGAAGAGCCCATCGTTCTGATGCTTTGGGACAGAAGACACGTTCCTGCAGACAACGCTGAAGTGAACAGCTGGTGTTTGTGTGCCATTGGAGGAGGAGGGGGAACCCTGACTTTTTTTGAGGCTGAGAGAAATAATGAGCATCACATTAACATTTTAAAGGATAAGCGAAGAGCTTTCACACCTCTTCTATCTTATTTAAGTCCCACCAGAATGCTGAAAGGTCAGCAGTATTATCCTCATTTTTATTGGTGAGTAAACTGAGACTCGGGGAAATTGGAAAAGGCCCTGAAGGCAGGAGCAGCCCAGCCCCGAGCCTTAACCCATTGGTCTTCAGCGCCGGGCACAGTGCCAGGGCCTGGCACTTACTTGTCAGTCAATGCAATTTTCTGATGAAGCCTGGACAGTCTGCCGTGATCAAATTAGCCGGGTTTTATACCAACAGGAGCCTGGGAGGACCAGAAACCAGCCCTTCCCATTTCCTGCTCCTGCTGCAATCAAATCGATTCCATGAATCTTCCAGTGCGACTGGGGACATATGCTAACTAGATAATTCCTGAAGAAAGAGTATCTGCTTGAGGCTACTTTCAGCAATGTGCTCTCTGGACCAGCCTTATAATTACTGGAAATTAAATACTGTGGAGGATACTGCATTCTGTTGGCTAGAAGCCTAGACAAACTAACTCGGCAGCTAACATGAGCCACACATGTCTCCTCTGCTTACTGAGCTGTGCTGAGTTTTAACTTCAGGCTCATACATGAGATAGGCTCTCTCCACAAAACCCTCTCTCCCGCCCACAGCCACCCAGGACGTATCCAGAGGAGAGGCAGCCTGCTGGAAGGCCAGCTCCGAGTTACTAGGCAGAAGCAAGCTGGCACTTTGTGGGCTTTGAACTCTTGGGGCCCTTGGGCACCATTGACGGGCACCGAGGCAGGAGACAGCCTTTTGTAGGTTCCCACATGCCAGCGGAGGAAGAGGGAGAGAACTGGTTGGTGGGACAGGAAAGGGGACTTCAGCTAAACTGAAAACGTCTCTGTGATGATGGTTTTCCAGGTTTTTTATTCCCTCGCCACACAAGCACAGGCAGAGATGGGGCCAGAAGTCTAGAAAGATCAAGTCGGAGGAGGGAGAGAAGCTGTTTCCCGCTCTCTTCAGACAATGTCATAGACCCAGGAGCGTCACACTAAAGGCCTCTCAAGAGTCAAAACAGAACCAACAGAAATCACGGCCCTGGAGTGGCCTCCATGTGATGTCCCATTACACTGCGTCTTTGCTGCTGTCACTCTGAAGATGACCTCATTATGTTTTCTTCACATAATTGTGTGGCTTATCGGGTACAGATTTGAATGCATTTTGGCTGCAATGAACTGTTTTAAAGTCTCCTGTTCTGGGTTACATAACTCTGGGTTACTAGCTTCAAAAGCAACAAATGAAAGATATATGTAGCAGCTATCCTGTCCTGAGCCCGAGCCCAGTGCCTCACAGACTTCATCTCGTTTTTAAAAGAAGCTGCAAAGCAGCCTCAGTCTTTTGCTGAATCTACTCTCTCTGGGTCTTACCATGACTAAGAGGAGAGCACCAGCATTAGAGCTTGTGACTAAGTGCATGGATGATGGGGTGAGATCCACCTGGGCTCCAATCCCGGTGCTGCCTCTTACTCTCTCTGAGATCTTAAGCAAGGTTCTTACCCTTACTGTGCTTCAATTTTCTTACCTGTTGGATGAAAATCACATAACCTCCTCACAGGACTTCTTTGAAGATTAAATAGAATAAATAATATGTGTAGAGCACTTACTATGTGCTTACACGCACTATATAGTAACTGTTACAAAAGGGAGTCATTTTACTGTATTTATCAAAATGGTATAAGAAATCTCAGAGTGGGTTGTTCTTTATATAGGTAATCTGGGTTGTATATTACTCACAACTGAATTCTCAGGACCACCGTCAGTAATCCAAATATAAGGCCAGCTAGTAAACCGAGGTCCAGCCCCAGAATGATGGACATTATGCATGTAAACACCCAGATAACCTAGAAAAAATATAAATAAAAAGGTCTATATTAATTTATCATGTACCATCAGGTGAGGGATTGCATTTAAAAATAACAAGATCAATTGTCCATGAACAAGTTATAGTTGGCCCTTAGACAACACAGTCTTGAACTGCATGGGTCCATGGGTTGTTGTTGTGTTTTGCTTTGTTGTTGTTGTTGTTGTTGTTGTTGTTTTTCAGTAAGACCTATACAAGTATTTTTCTTATGCTTTTATTCATAACATTTTCTTTTCTCTAGCTTACTTTATTGTCAGAGTACATATATAATGCATATAGCATACAAACGTTGTGTTAATCAACTATTTAAGTTATTGGTAATGCTGGTCAACAGTGAGCTATTAGTAGGTAAGTTTGGGGGGAGTGGTCAAAGTTATATGTGGAGCCGGCTGGCATGGCTCAGTGGTTGAGCATCAACCTATGATCAGGAATTCATGTTTGACTTCCCAGTTAGGGCTCATGCTTGGCTTGTGGGTTCGATCCCCAGGGGGGTTGTGCGGGAGGGGGTGGGGGGGCAGCCAATCAATAATTCTCTCTTATTATTGATGTTTCTCTCTCTCTCCCTTCCTCTCCGAAGTCAATAAAATATATATGTATATATATTAAAGTTATATGTGGAATTTTGACTATGTGACTATGAAAGTGCCACAATCCCCACACTGTTCAAGGGTCAACTGTACAGCTTTTTTTAATATTCTGATTTCATTTCATATTTAAGTGGATGTAGAAATGGAAATTGGCATATAGACCAACTCTCCTATTTAAATTTTTAAATTTCATTTTAGAATAGGTAATATATTAACATGTTCAGAATGGCATTAATATAAAGGTTACGCAGTAAAAAATCTTATCTGCACACATCTCCCCTCCCTTTTCACGTCCATCCTCCCTCCCTGATTGTATTCTCTTTTATTTCTTTCTCTCAGTGTCTGGGTGTGTACAACACACATGCACACTTTTCACCAGCATGTCCTTTTGAAAATACAAGTAAATATGACTACAAAGCATGTTTTATTTTTCCATCTTTTAGTGTGTTATACACACTCTTCTATTCTGCGCTGGTCATTTTTTTCACTTAACAATTTGTTTTGGAGATCTTTCCATATTGACATACAGGGAGTTATCTCATTCCATTCTTCTGTGCTGGTTTAAATTAGAGCGTTACTCTTAAAGGATTTCGTTTCTGGTTTTTCAGAACAGTTGTGAGGGTTACTTTGGTCAGAATTATTATCCACATGGGTTTTTGTATTTTGTCTTTGTGTTTGCTTTGCTTCGTGTTTTGTTTTGTTTGTCCTTCTAAATTAGAGGGTTTGTTGTTTCTTTGTTTGGTTGGTTTGGGGCTTTAGAAGGCAAAATGTATATGACTGGCATTCTTGCTGGAAATGGATCTTTCCAGAGATACAGGACCTTCAAAAACACACAGTTCAGGTGGAAGACTTCAAAGCTTTGGTTATCTACCCAATTTTAATTACTGTCCTGGGCTCCCCAAATGCAAGACTTAGGAGATAAGGGGACATAATGATATTGCAGAAAGCAAATAAGAACCAAATCTTTTTCTTTCTTTTTTTTAAAGAATCAAATCTTATTTCAGAGAAAAGTGGGTGACTTACAGCATCAATCTTGTTCTGCCTCCATAGACGAGGAACATCACACACTTGCATAAACATCCCTTTCAGGTTGGCAATGACAACAGCTGCCAAGACCGACTGCCAAGAGAGACAGAGAAGGCTGTGTTATTCGGGGGAATAGTTTTCCATGTGATGATTTATAAATCTCCTGTGATTTATCTGGTGGCAGAGCAGAGAAATTATGCAATCAGTGCACCGAGAAGCAGGGTTATACCTTCTGCAAGGGTTCCAGCAACTTCCCCAAGGCAACGATGGCGATCATCACAACCCCAGCCGAGATGATGCCGGCAACCTGAAAGACACACAGCTCCCATCAACCAAGGTCTCCCTTCTCCCTCATGTCTCCCAGCGTGCTGACTGTGTGCATCACAGAGCCCATTCCCAGTGCACTTGATGCTCCTGACCTCTTCCTTATGCTCATACTATTGAGAGAAATAATAATTATTTGCTAAAATTCTACAAGACTGAAGAAAAATGGAATATATATATATATATATATATATATATATATATATATATATATATATGGCAGCTATGGCAGAGAAAAGAAAGAAACTGTGTAGACTCAGTCTGCTAACTAAAGCCAGTTTGACCTGGATTTCATCTGGATATATTAGGCCTGTAGGTTTAGGGTTGGTTCAGAAGGCCAAACTTCTAATTATTTGCCCTCTCAGGAAACATGGACCATTCTCCCTCCCAACAATAGAATATGGTCATGTTTGGGGGAAGTAAATTCTCAGGGAATTTACTGATTCTTCTGCATCATTGAATCAGAAGCCATAATAAAAATTGTTAACACTGTACTTGTAGCACATCTTTGCCACCAAAGTTTCAGACAAGATAAATCTGTCTGTCTTATTGCAAACTCAAAAATGCAACATGAGCCCAGCCAGTGTAGTTCAGTGGTTGAACATCGACCTATGAAACAGGAGGTCACAGTTCTATTCCCAGTCAAAGTATATTATGTTCTCTCATCATTGATGTTTCTATCTCTTGCTCTCCCTCTCCCTTCCTCTTTGAAATAAATTTTATATATATATATATATATAATAAATTATATATATATATATATATATATATATACATATGTGTGTGTGTGTGATATGTGTGTGTGTGTGTTTTAATTAATTTATTTTTAATGCCACATGAGCCTACTGAGAGGAGGGACCACATCTCCTGCTTTCCCTAACAGTTCTGCAGATATAGGCTCAGAACTTTGCATCCCAGTAGCCAGTGTTGATGGGCAATAGCAGGGGTAAAGAAAGCTTCAGAAATTTTACCTTCGTTGGCAAAAATAGCTCCCCTAAGATCCATTAACAGTTAGGAGAGAGGATGAGGGGCTGGGACCTATTCTCTGGTTTGATCAGATGACCAATGAATTCTCTGTTCAGCTGGGGCATGGCCAAGGTGATGACTAGAAGCTCTGAAACAAAGGAGAAAAGCAGACAGGAAACCAGAAAGCAAAGCAATCAGAGAGGAAGCAACAGGAAAGGTTGTGTTGGGCACAAGTACTGCCAGTGTAAGATGTTTGAGTTAGAGGAGACAGATTCAAATCATAAGGAAATTTCACAGTCATGCTTATTCATATCACCCAGCAAACTGATCATTCATATTCAGAATATAGATAGGTCAGCCTGAGGCAATATCATGTATATGATGTACTAATCACACCTCCAGATTCCCAGTACCTGGGAGAGTTTTCCTATCTCCTATCTAAGCAGAGAAGCTAATATCCTTCATCCCTCCCTTTCTTTCTTCCCTTTTTCCGTGCAATTACTTAACCAAATACTTATTGTCTTATCGTGAGCAATTTGCATCTCACTGTGGATGTAGGGTTCTGTGAATTGGTGAGAGATACGAGGTTGGGGGCAGGGACTACAGCCAGCTGCCCAATTAATGCCAGTTGGGCAGCCACCTACTCACCAGGTATATGTAATAATAAGCCCCTAATTGTGGGGATCAAGACTAATTTGATTACTATATTAAAATCTGGGAGAGGGGCCATTACTTGTACTTAATTTAATTGAGGCTGTTTGGTGGGAAATGCCGTAGATTTTGTATCTATGAGCAGATTCGATTATTGGGAAATTCATTATTCTGTTAAGTGAGAGGGTAGTCAGAACTAGAGAACAGTTTGTAATTAGAATTCCTTTCTTTTGTGAATCAGTAGGAATCAGAGGGGGCGACAGAAAGAACAGGTTGCAATGTTGAACTCTTCTGCAATCTGTAGAGGTACGGAAACAGTTAATATCCACTAACATTCATTCTGTTCATTCATTCAGCAAGTTTATGCTGGGTGCTTCTGTGACAGGATAATAATACGTATCGTAGGTACCAAGACACTGTTCTTATCTTGAGGAGTTCATGACTGGAACCATGAGCATTTACAAGTACACATGTGCCAGGACTCTTCAAACATTTCCCCCTTTAATCCTCACAACATCCCTATGTAGTAGAAATAATAATTATCATATACCCATTGTATAGATGTAAAAGAAAACATGAGAAGCCACACAAAGGAAGACTTGCTGGTGTATTTGGTCATGAGTCCCTGGGTTTCAGTCTTTTAGACTTTTAACCCTAGAACTTAGCTTACATTTCAGTAATTAAATATCAAGACATTTCTATGCTTGTTTCATTCTCCAATTCTGAAATCCTGGCATCCTTTTATTCTAAATGTAACACACACCCATGTGTGACAGGGGGGTGTTAGCTTACCAAAACACCATTATCCCCAAACCCTCTGCCAAGGAGTCATTTTACACGGGCATTCTTACTGGGCAGCCAGCCTGTATCACATCTGAACCTGGAGGTAACAGCAGGACAGTGGACATCAGCAGTTGGGGATCTGCCTATACCTGCTCACAGCCATGTGACTGGAGAGCTTGTCAACGCCCCATCTCAGGAAGGCAGCAGAGGCTCTTGCTGCTGACAGCTACCCGCTGAACATGGGTGTAGCTTTGGAAATCACCTCTGACCTTTTCCCCTTTGGCCCTCTGGCTAACCCCCTGGTAGGAGCTGCCTTGTTCTACTTGCTTCCTCATAGCTAGAAATGTTTACAAGGAAAGAAAGAAAGAAAGAAAAAAAAAGGCAATTCAATTTTACAAAGAAAATTGTAAAAATTAAAATTGTTCAACAGGAGCCAAGAAATTGGAAGAGGCCTGTTCTTCCAACCCTATCACCACGACCATTATAAATGGGAAAGGGGCATCCCGGGCACCTTGGGGACAGTAGACGCTCTCCATGGGCAAGCCACTGGGGGAGCCCTTAGTTTATCGTTTTTTCTCTTTTATGCTTATTTGTAGTGTCTCTGCCTTAATAAAACCCTCTGTGAAGACTCTGCGGGTGTGTGTACCATTCACTTTAGATGTCTTGTTCTCCTTTACAGTCTCAGTGTCCTCTTTACTCTTGAATAAGAGCTCTTTCTGTGCTGGGAGGCAAAAACCCTCTGGGCATAAGAGAAGCACAATGCCTGAGCCTGGCCCTGGCCCCCCACCACTGGAGTTGGCATCTCTGACTCCCTGTTTGGTTGAAGAGGTGGCCTTTGACAGTGGCTCTTCAGTCTTCTGGATAATTAAGGGGAAGAGGGGGATGTCCAAAGATAACCTAGGATGCAGGTTTTGGTGTCGCCTTGTGAAGGCAACAGCTTAAGAACACATATAAAAGGCAAGGTTCAATCCACATTCGGAACTTGAGGGAAGAACATCTTCCTCAGGAAGAAATATCAAAATGTTTCAGCAAAAATATTCTTGGGCTGAAACTGGTTTGGCTCAGTGGATAGAGCATCAGCCTGCAGACTCAAGCATCCCAGGTTCAATTCCCGTCAAGGGCATGTACCTTGGTTGCGGGCACATCCCCAGTGGGAGGTGTGCAGGAGGCAGCTGATCGATGTTTCTCTCTCATCAATGTTTCTAACTATCTATCCCTCTCCCTCTCTGTAAAAAAAAAAAAAAAAAAAATCAATAAAATATATATAGTAAAATATATATATATTCTTGGCTGTCAACCTGCCATTCCTTGGGACCCAAGGCCTCTGGAGGAAGTTCCTGATCCTTGTGGAGGAAAGGTAAATAAACACTTCTAATTTCTCTGAAAATATAATAACTCCCTAAGCCACGAATGTGCTTTTGCTAGACCTCCTTTATCTCCAGATAGCACATGGATAAGAACCAGCATTCTTCCTTACTGGTCCTTTGTCAATTGTTATTGAAAAGCGGGCAAGTGTGACCATCTGCCAGCTCCGCACGGACACGAAGGGATTGGGGAACTGCTGCTTCAGAAAAACCACAAATGCTGCTGTTTAAGAGGTTTTTGGGGAGGGGGTGAAGCAGGCAGCCCAGCGTAATCAGATCAGGAAGCGCTGCCTCTCTCCTCTCAAAGGCTAATTGTCCTGCTCAGTTCTTGTGCAAGCCGCACGGAGAGCCGAGAGCCGCCGTTCCAACGCATTCTCTGCGGTGGGAGGCTATTTCCACGCTGAGTCCTTCCCTACCTGTGTCTTTCCTCCCGTGCTCTCCTGGACGGCCGTGCGGGACAGGGCGGTGGTAGCCACAAAACACGAGAAGAACCCGGAGAAGATGTTGCTAATCCCAAAGGCAACGAATTCCTAAGAGAAAGAACAGATGACAGCGATGCCGCAGATATAATCTCTTCAAGCCCCAAGCCATGTAAGGAAGAAAGCAAATTTGCAAACCCTTCCTGCCTGACAGTCCCAATTTAATTTTTGCCATGGAAGGTGCTTAGGGCCCGGGAAAACATCAGAAGTTTGGGGTCCTTAAGAGCCTAAAAGAGACCTCACTACTCTCATCATTTCTAAGGCTGATGAAGAGAAGTAACTGATGTTTTGTTAAAATGCTTATTTCACTTCCTGGTGAGTGGCATGTCTGCCATAACTCTCACGGAAAACATTTTCCTGCTCTCACATAAAGTGTTATTTCTGTGGATGAATATTTGCTATGATGCATTTTATGACTAGGAGAGCGATTATGTTGCTTGATTACTAATCTTTTAACTGCTGTAATTGCTATGCTGGGTTTTCAGGGACATAACTGAGGACTTGTGAGCTCACCTGGCAATGTGGCAGATGCCTACAAAAATTGTCCTGTGTACATTAATTAACAGTGAAGCATCTAAATTTAAAGTGGCCACAGCTATTATTAAAAGTGTTTGTTGCACTGTTTTGCCACCAATAAAAAAAAATATTATCAGGCCGAAACCGATTTGGCTCAGTGGACTGAAAGATCCCGGGTTCGATTCCGGTCAAGGGCATGTACCTTGGTTGCAGGCACATCGGCAGCTGATCGATGATTCTCTCTCATCGATGTTTCTAACTCTCTATCCCTCTCTCTTCCTCTCTGTAAAAAATCAATAAAATATATTTTTTTAAATATTTTTAAAAAAATATTATCAGGTGATGTGGGACTACAGGAAGAATTCTTATTCTGACCTAATATGTTAACTTTGAATGATATTTAGGACCTGACAGAATTAACTCTTTTAGAATTCTGATTCCTTCAACTGATTTCTTAAAACTAACCTGATGCAGCGTGCATATTTTAAAAATAATTTCAAATTAGCACCCACAAGAGAGAATCCAACTCCATATAAGACTGGTAGAAGAAACCAATCTCTTCTCTAGCAGACAACAAAGTCTTCCCCATTTATTTATTTTTCTTATTTTCAGCCCTAGAAGACCAATTCAGGCCTGGCTAGTGTGGTTCAGTGGTTGAGCATCTACCTATGAACCAGTAGGTCAAGTTCGATTGATCTCCAGTAGGGGGCGTGCAGAAGGCAGCTGATCAATGATTCTCTCTCATCAATGATGTTTCTATCTCTCTCTCCCTCTCTGAAATCAAATATATATATATAAAACCAGCTCAGCAGAAGGGTGACCATACCTGGTTCCCATCGATGGTGTAATCATACTTGATGGCGTATACTTTTCCTACAGACACTGCAATAGCATAAGCCACCACGGCGATGGAGAATGATGAAGCGAGCATCTCCGAAAACAAGTTCACAGGTGGCAGTACAGGAGGCAAGAACCTAGTGAAAAAAGTGCGGTGAATATTTGGCCGTAATTCTCTCTTCCCACCTCAACAAATGCTAATCACCCCAGCCATAAACTAGACAAGAAAGTACTTGATCCAAGAGGGCAAAAGCACAAGAGCATAAGTCGTAGCATCCGCTTTTATAATTTTTAGTCAGAAGTTGGTGTCATCTCATTGGCTGACTTCTTTGTCCCCAATTGAGAGTTTACAAATGCCATCTTCTCTGTACCTCTGATTTGAATAAACCTGTCATGGTTGGTTCTTTAATATCATACAATCCTATGCCATGCTCTTTCACACATTAGTGTTTCTCCTTACACAATTTCACTTTAAAGATCTTTGCATTTCAACAATATATACTAGCCATGAAATGAGATTTACCCTGTGTGAAGGGATGTTTATTAAAGAAATAAAGAATATAAGAATAAAGTGGAAAATCTATATCTTAAGATACTTAAAATCTTCTTGAATTCAAAAAAGAGGAGATTTATGTCCTTATCAGCATGCTTCCTAGACACAATGACTAACCTATCCAGGGATCATGGTGGGGTCAAATGACTTCTGTTCTACAAAATCAGAGCTTTTCTACAAATTATATAAAGGAAAAACTCCACAAATTTATAACCACGTGGTTGTGTCCAAATATGAAAATTTGGATGATGACATTCATGGACTTATATCTCGATGACTGTTCCCATGGTTTAATTCCAAAGATCCTGGAAAGAAAAATCTCCCCTACCTATCTCACTATGCCTGAAATTCCTTTAATAGGAAATGACATTTTTTCCCTTTATAATTAGAGGGATGTGGCAAAGTAAAAATAAGATTCTCATAGACATAAGGTTCTTATATGGATTTATTGGGGACCAAGTGGTCCTAACATATGGTATTGATCCTCAACAGGATAAAAGGGAACTGCCGACAGAAGCCTCACTTTTACTCTTTTTTTTTTTTTTTTTTTTTTTTAATATTTTTTTTATTGATTTTTTACAGAGAGGAAGGGAGAGAGATAGAGAGCTAGAAACATCGATGAGAGAGAAACATCGACCAGCTGTCTCTTGCACACCACACCCCCTACCAGGGATGTGCCCGCAACCAACATACAAGCCCTTGACCGGAATCGAACCTGGGACCTTTCAGTCCACAGACCGACGCTCTATCCACTGAGCCAAACCGGCTTCAGCTCACTTTTACTCTTTTATTGGAGGGTTGAAGGGGCCTGAGTAACAAGGTGGGTTTTCTAGACCTTTCTGTTTGTTCTCATCGTACTCATCTTTAACACTCTACCTTTTTTGCTCTTTTCCAATCTCTCCCCTCCACCCTTTCTTTTCCGGTTTTGTTAATGTCTTTAGACTTGTTTCTGCGCAATCCCATTAGATCAGGCAGCCAAGTCCTTTCGGGTGGCTTGTTCAGAATAATATAAGCTTGAGTGTTTTATTCCTTTAACAAATATTTTCTGGGATCCTACTATGAGAGAAGTACTGTGCTGGGAAGTCAGAGCTGAGGAAGACACAGGGGCTCAGTGCCTTGAGGAGGAGCCTGTGGTCCCTGGGGCCAGGCAGGTTGGATTACCTAACCAATCACTCCAAGTGGTCTGTCAGAGGCCTCATCAGAACTAAATCCAAGAGCAAGGGACTAGAGATCCATTTTCAGGGGGAGAGCAGCCTGGGAAGCTCTGGATAGGGTAGGAAAGGATGACTTAGGGCAGCAGAAATGACTTCCCCATATCAGTTCATGAAACGTGGGTTTATGGGACGAGGCATTTTCTGTGGACCCCCTCCAAGTGTTTCCTCTTGGGAAGTCCCACAAAAGGGATCTACATTGTGTTTTTATGCAGTTGTTTTTAACTACTGAGATAATCTAATTGTTCTGGTGAAAATGCTCCAACTCAAGTAGTCACTCTGTATCTTCTATTTCATTCCGTTCAGCACTAGGATTTACTATCAAAATGCTGAAACTCTAAGGTAAAGAGCTTCCCAAATATAGCTGGTCATAAGAATCACTGAAAGTGCCTCTGAAAAATATAAATTCCGAGGCCCCTTCTCTGGAAAGCCTGATTTAATAAGTGTAGGGTGGGAACCAGGAATTTTTGTTAACAAGGATCTTATGTGATTCTCACAAAAAGGTAGGTCTGAGAAACATTAGCATGGAGAATATGTTCATTAAGCCCATTGTAGTCAGTTGTAATTTTTCAAATATTTTTTTAAGCAGATATTAGAAGGAAAATGAGGTTGATTGAATGAAAAGGCAGCCGTTCCCTGTGGAACAAGCACTAGGACTCGGCTAGCCTGGGAACTTTCTATTAAGCGCATGGAGACTGTACAAAGATTGGTACAAGGGCCCTCAGCTAGTACTCAGGGGACTAGTACTTAGAGGTTATATAAGGGGAAGTCTAGTCAAATGCTATAAGTTAATGTTACAAATCTAATAAACATTTGGGCTTCTTTTTTACAATGCCATATGATAAAATTATAATGAAGGGCACTTGGTCCACTCTTCGAATTTTATGAGAGATCTCATTAGCATTTCACAACAAGCTCGAACTGAAGTTCCAGTAGTTGTCATTACCCTTGCTTTATAGGAGAACACTTCCCTCCCACCCCCACCCCCAGGGCCACGGAACTAGTTGGTGTCAGAGATGGACAAAAGACCTTAGTTCTTTACTCATCTAATTCACCAAACATATATAAAACTTCCTTTGCAGAGTATGCATTTTATTGAGAGGACCAAATGACATAATGATTACCTAAAATTGCTGAAATGAAATAGCAGAGAATTTAGATCAGATGTCCCTGATTCCTTAAGCAGACTGTCCTCAGTGCAAAAAAATTAGAATGTTACTATTCATGATTCTATTTATATTATACTGTAATTATACATATGAGTTTAAATCGGGAGTCTGGTGGAAACTGTACACGTCTTGCCACTTTTTAAGAACATGAAGGACAAAGAGAGACCATAATTCAGGCTGCTTTTAAACAAATGAACTGAACTTTATCTTTGATAGTTTGCACAAGTGGGCATTTATTTAATATCATACACAAATAGGACTATTGAAGGAGCACCAATGAAATGAAGCTTGTAATAAAAGGTTTCATTTAAATAGAAAGTACTGCCTTAATAAATTGGTATTGCCTAAGAGGAATGCCATACTCACCCCCTTGGGATGGATTTCACAATGCCAGCATTGTAATTTTTTTCCAGGTTGGCTCCATATGAAATGGCAGTAGCAATTATTGTCTGAAATAAAACAAAAGAGGTTTTTAAAAATCTATTTGTTTTAGCAATTCCTTTCTTGCCAAACCAACTAATGCCGAATTTTCTAATTACATATTCTACTTACCACAATTACTTCAATAGGAATAGGGATCGGGATTTTGTGTTTAAATCGATCGTTTAATTCCTTAACTGCCATACAGATGATAATGGTGAGTAATCCAGCAATGAAATCAGCAAGATTGGTGCTACCAATATTTTGAAAAGTATCAACTAGAGTCTGTAAGAAAAATTATTTTAAAATTCTCTTATGAAAAAGTTATGATAACAAATAGCACTTAAAATTATGTAAAATCACAAAAATATGTTGACCAATACAAAGACCATTAACTCAAGTTATTAATGATGGTTTACTTGGAGTAATAAAGTTTTGGATGATGTTTACTTTCTTATTTTTTGCTATGTGTGTTTTTTACAATAAAATGAGATCTCTTAAAAGGAAAAAATGTCTTTTACTTGCAGGAAAACTTTAAAAGTTTGCATCTTAAAGTGGTTTTACATTTGCTATTAACTGGCCTAATTTTTACCATGTTGATATGGTACTGTTGAAACTAATAGACTGATAAATCAAACAGTCCCAATTAGCCAGTATTTTAGGTAAGTCTCTTTCCAAAAACCTGAATGATACAGGTGATAATAAAATGCCTAAAATACTTTATATGTAATTACATATGGACTGACCTATTCATATGGCCAAGAAACTCATCGAACTGATATATAGGTCAAGTATAAAATTTTGGAAATTAATTTGTTATTTAGTTCAAACTTTAAGATGACTTAAATAAAAGCAACTCTTTCCAAGTGGAGAGATAAGCTAGCTCAAGAAAAACTAGGTTTGCTTTGCAAATAGGTTTCTGGGAATATAGGGATGTTAACAAGGGAGAATCCCAGGGAAAAAACACTAATATCTTTGTTACAGCAACTTCAGTCCTGAAGGAGGCATGACTTAAAAAGGCATTCATCAATTCTTTTGAGACAAATAGTCTTCCAATGAAGATAAAGAGATGGAACATCTAATAGTTTATAACATGTACCTTATTTATTTTTATAGGTGAACTATACTTAGAAGAATTATAATGACTATTTGACAGCAATTACCTATTATGAACATTAAGTAATCTAGGAGTCATTTTGCTGGCAACTTCAACTCTCTGGAATACATTCAAGAGTAAAGGAGCACTGACTGGTGTTGTTCAGTGGTTAGAACACCGCCTCAGACACCAATGGGTCCCAGGTTCGATTCCCTGTCAAGGGCACATACCTGGGTTCTGGGTTCAGTCCCATCCCAGTCAGAGTGCATGTGGGAGGTAACCAATCGATATGAGAGAGATGTTTTTCTCTCTCTCTTTCTCTCCCTTCTTTCCTCTCTTTCACTCTCTCTTTCTAAAAAAAAAAAAGGAATTGACTGTCACAGAACAGTCATGGGACTATAAAGCATAGAGACTATAGTCAATAATATTCTGAAGACTAGGGGAGGTACAGGTGAGTGCAGGATTTATGGGGTGGTCGCTTATTAAGTTATGTAATGTCTGGTCACTGGGTTGTATACCTGAAACTAATATAATGATGTATGTCAACTGTAATTGAAAATAAAAAATGATTTTTTTTAAAAAAGGAGAAAGTAAAGCAACGAAGGAGAGAAGCTGTAGTACAAGCAAAATACAATACCTTCCACCAATTGCTTGAACTATAATGCAGGACGCTCAGTGGTTAGAGTGTTGGCCATGAAAGAAAGGGTCCTGGTTTTGATCCCCAGTCAAGGGTATATACCCGGGCACTGACTGGGGTGTGTGCAGGAGGTAACCAATTAATGTGTCTCTTTCACAGCAAAGTTTCTCTTTCTCACTCACTATCTCCCCCTTCCTCCTTCCCTTCCACTCTCTAAAAATCGATAGAAAAAAATACCCTCCAGTGAGGATTAAAACAACAACAACAACAACAAAGGAAAGCATTGAAAATTAAATCTAATTTAGTTGGCTATTAAAAGACTTTCTAAAGTATGTTTAAAAATGGATACACATATAATTCCATATCCCACCTAGTATTCTAAATAATTCAAATCATGAAAATGAGCTTTTTGGTAATGGATAATATTTTACCACATTTTCTACAATGCTTGGAGAATTTTAGGACCATTGCATTTAGATAAGTTCTTCATTCTTACCTAGCATTACCTGGATGTATGAAGTAATAAAAAAATTATACCTAATATTACATATGAAGAAATTTTTTTAGTTAACATTTGGAGCCAGTTTTGTTTTTGGTGTGTGTGGAGGGGAGTGGGGGTCAATCCAAAATACAACCTTATAACAAAAGGTCTGTTAACTACATTCTAAGGAAAGCATCTTCAACAATCTTGGTCTTTCTTGGAGGATTCTACTACCACTCTGCATTTGTGGAAGGATTCTTTCATAAATGACTGTAATTGGTAATGTCATGAGCAAAATTCTTTGTTCAAGTACTGAGAGGCTCATTCAATCCTTATGCAATCATTTCCCGACATACTCATGCTTTTTTATCAAAAGAGGAAGCTTATATTCACCATCACAGGAATGTTTGAAATATCTTCATCCAATTTGGCTGACCTGGGAGGGACTCTTGCAAAATTCTATGACAGGTTGTAATCTGAGTCTTCAAAAATAGTGTTCAAAAGGACATGTCAAATAATGATTGTGGTTGATTTGAAAACTCTTTTGACCTTATTCTAGTGCTTCCTGATTACTTTTATCCCTGTTGATAGTGGGATCCTTGGCATCAAGCTTCATCTTAAACATAGGAGACCAGAAGAACCATTTCAGTTCCCTGTCTACAGAGGTCCAGCATGGCCAGGGTCAACCACCACCCTAGGCCTCCTGTGATCTGTGTGGATACAGACCTAGCAATGTTCACACAAGGCAGTGAGTACACTTAGTAAGGGGTATCTGGGTGGATTCAGTGGGTTTGCATAGGGAATGAACAATGCCTGGCATATGGTAAATAGTCAATAAACACTTATTGACTGAATTAACAACAAAGAAGAAATAACTGAATGGTTGATGGAGAAAATGTGATAGCAAGAAAAAGCAGGCTGTCTCAGGGACTGCAAAAGTGAGAGAACCTGTCAGAAGGCTTCCAATCAAACCAAGGTCTTGGTAGGAAAAAAAAAAAAAAAAAAAAAAAAAAAAAGACAAAAATAACCCTGAATTAAAAAACAGCCTGTGCTAAAGTGTCCTAATAGACTGAAAGCCCTGGGAGTGGACAGTAAGCTCAAGGAGCTCTGTTCATCATGATAATGAAATTAATATTACTATGAGTTTTTACTATGTGCCAGATATTGTGCTAAGTGCTCTATACAATTTTTCTGTTTTAATCCTCACAACTCTCGTAAGTACTATTATTATTCCCATTTTACAATTGAAAACACTGAGGCTTAGAGAAATAGAACATGCCCAAACTTACATGAATAATAGGTGATAGAACCAAGACTACAACTCAGGCTTATTGAAATTCAACATCCATGATCTTAACTACTGTTATGCTCCCTCCTCTATCACTGCTTAGCATAGTAACTGACCATAATAGGCACTGGATAATATTTGCTGAATAGATGGAGTAATGTGGGATGATGGCACTGGTGTGAAATTGGAGCAAATTTCTGACCACCTCACTAGAGCTTAGATATATATGCATGGCCTGACATTTTTTTAGAAGCTAATACTAGGCTCTCTAAAGGACTCCATTCTTAATATTGACATGTTATTTTGCATATCTTTCTCCCCAAGCCAGGGTGACATCATGTTACTATTATCATCATTTTCAAGCATCAAAAACATGCCTTGCATAGAACATATATTTAGATACAAGAACTTTTCAATCTAATTAGTGTGCTCCACATCCTTCTTTTGCATCTCTTTTGCATGTTGAATCATATCTGAATCTAATGTTCCTTTTCATCTATAATTGCTCAGACATTTACATTATACATTCTATGGACTCTCAGAGTTAAAAAGGGCTTTAAAGAAGCATGTCCAATTGATTCATTTTACAAATAAAAAATAAGAGCCTTGAGATGTGAAATAATAATTTCAAAGTAACTACTTTTGTTGAGTACTTGTTCTGTGCCTGCCTCTGGGCCAAAATGCTCCACATCTATCTTTATTTAACTTAGTTGGTAGATACAATCAGCCATTATCCAACATTATGTACCATAGGTCACTTAGCTTGTCAGAGGCAAAGATGAGACTGGAACTCAAGTCTGTTGCCCCCTGAGCAGTCCTAGCTTCACTATATCACTTAGTTCTCATTAGTATTTTTAAGTGCAGTGACACTTCTGAAACCATTTTGGCCAATGGAGAAGAATGATTTGCAAAATTTGCCTTTTTCGATGTTACTCGTGATTTTATTGTTTTCAGAGAATGCTTTCAGCAACTCCCAAAGTAAGGCATAGAGGGACATAGGCTCTTCAAACTCAAGTTAAAGAGGAAAAGAACACATTCTCCTTGAGCCATCCCTGGAGTAAGAAGAAACACTTACATAGATAATGGAGAGGACTCCATTATAGTTCTTGGTTGAAACATTGAGAATGATCTTTAGCTGTGAGACCAGCACTTGGAAGGCAGCAGCTGTTGTGAATCCACCAATCAAAGGATCAGCCAAGTACCTCACTATGAATCCAATCTGCAAACCCCCAAACACCAACTAGAACAAGAAAAGGAAGGACGAATTAAATGTTTGCCTGGGAGAAGACCCTACTCGCTTGAACTATTAACCCATTAAACTTACACCAATTTTGACTCTGGTAACCTGCCTGTAACAAAAATACTTGTAGGAAACAAATCTGAATTTCTTAATGCTCCATCACTCTAAAATGTGAAAAAAGTGGGTAATATTAACCTTGAGGTATTTCTAGATACATACTAAGAAGAGCAAAAATTATGCACCTATTCTTTTGCAAAGATAACAAGAAATGAGTTGTTCTGACTACTGGACTGAAAATCAAAAGCATTGTTTAGAGTGAACACCACTATGTTGTTATCTGCACCCATAGGAATGCCTTCCCTCTATTGATATAACTGGTCCTCTTCCCTTTTTTATAAATACCCATTGCCTTCATCTCCTAATTGGAACATTAATTGGGCTTCTGCCTGAATCAATGCGTTTTGAATAGCTATTCTTATTGATCTCAGTAAATGATTGTTGCCCCTCACTTTGAAGGGCCTTTTATTTTTAGGTCATCAACAGTTAGTTACTTCAAATAAAAATCATGCCAATCTATATTTCACTTGTAGGTTCATTACCTGTATGATTCCAACCAAAAGAGTAAGGGTGCTCGCAATCAATATTCTTGCTGCATCTCTAGCCCCGTTGTCTATCATGGTAGCATTTGATATAGTTCCATTACTGCTGGGTATGAGAAATTTTTCGTCCGGGGCCAGGCTCAGAACAACAGATCCCACCATTAAACTGACCACTGGGAAAGGTCCTGGGAGAGAAAGTCTCTATCAATTAAAAATCATTAATCACAAGTGTTTAGATTCAACATGTCATATCTACATAGGATTAGAAAGATGTGTGAGATAATTAGCTGTGATTGGGAAAATTTATATTGTTTGTTCATAAAAGAAGCTAAAAAGCAAATGTTTTAAGGCATTCAGGATCCAGAAATGAGCAGGAGAGAGACATGTAGGTAGATAATTACAATACAGCAGTCAGGATGCTTTCTACATATATAGAAATGGTGTCTACGTATATAAGGTTGTGATCTCCATTGGTGGTGTGGGGGTGGGAGAGGGGAGAGTTGTCAGGTAAAGTTTCCTGACAGAAGTGGCATACAAGCTGAGTCTTTGCTTGTTCCATCTTACTTTTATTCCTAGAGTATCAACTGTTCTATTCTGTGGAGCTGAGCGCCTTCATCAATACCACAGTGTTCAAGTTAGAATAAAGACACAGTATAGGGAATGTATAGTTTCTCTTTTCAAGACATATTATTTTTTTTCATATATCAAATGCCAGTCTGTAAGAGTCTGTTTAAAAATACTCCCTTTCTTCCAGCAATTTCTCTGCTTACTGCTATATGTTTGTCCATGATGATGATGATGACTCTACCCTTTACTCGTGGAGGGCTTTAACAACTGGGAGGGCTCAGTCCCAGAATGCCAGAGAGGAAAAAAAAAATCAGCTTCTATGTTTCTTACCTCGTCAAGCATTTGGTATTGATCAATTCTCCCAGATAAGGAAGTTCTTTCAATCAATAAAACCTCTTTCTAACCTCCTTCCAGGGACAAAGCAATATGCCAGATACGGGGGAACATACAACTAAGGACAAGGATATGGGTTGGGGATATAGTGGACAGTTGTCTTTGTTTCAAGAGGATTGCCCAGGTAGACATGTCTAGTCAGCGAATGGATGTGTGTGCAAAATTACCTCAAGTATAAACATCAAAGTAGCAGAGTAGCATTAGAACATTTACTTAATTGAATATTCTAGCAAAAGAAAATCCAAATTTTAAGATACTGCAGGAAATAAACCTACTTTAAACCTATTTAAGAAGGAAAGCCAAGCTTAGTTTCTAAACTGTTTTGGCATGATTCTGCCAGTCTTCCAATCTTACTGACTTAAAAATAAGTATGCTCTTTAATGAAATAATGAATATGTATTTGATGAACATAATTTAGTAAATGCCAAGCCAGTCTGGTAAAACAGTAAGTTCAAGGACCTCTTGAAGATTTTTATAGTCATTTTTTTTTTGTTATGGGACAGAATTTTTTCAAAATATGGAGTCAAATCCTATACAATAAAAGGCTAATATGCAAATTGTCCCCTCAGGAATTCGACCAAGCAGGAGTTGGACCGCTCGCTGTGACGTACACTGACCATGGGAAGAAGGAAGGCCCCAGCCAGCCGCCCGAAGGCTATGATTGAGCCTGATCTTGGGCCAGATATAGGGACTCTACCCGTGCACAAATTTCGGGCACCGGGCCTCTAGTTTATTATAATTAAAAAAAAAAACCTAACTCATGCCAAATATTAAAGTAGGCTGTAATTTTAACAATTTTTCAAATTCTCTGCTTCATGAAAATAAAGCAAACTGAAGGCAAAGTATTTTGAAAGCTAAGAAGAACCATTTGCATCTCTGAGTAGAAAAAGCAGGCAGAGCACTAAATCCCTATTTCTTTGGAAAACATTAACAAAGACATGGAAGTAAAATACACACAATATGGCCCAAACATATTAAACAGGAAAATAAATTGTAGTATATGCTTATAATTACCAACTGAGATGTGTCTTGATGTCCCGAAGATAAAGTATGTCAGGATAGGGAAAAAAGCAGAGTAGAGACCATATCCAACAGGAACCGCAGCTAGTAAAGCGTACGCCATGCCTGAAAGTATATCAAAAGGGATTGAATTCGTAAACAAAAGTGACGGTATATTTCTACTTCACAAAGAAAGGCCAACTTGCAGTGTCCTGAGCGTTCCCTTATTGTGCCTGCAATCTGTAGCTAGCCTAGTTTGCAGAACATGATTCAGATCTGCTGGGATAATGATTGCATCTACACAAATCAACGGCTCTAAAGAACTGACTCAACTGATCCGTAATTGGATCACTCACTGCTCACAGGAATGGAAAAAGGAATCAAGTCAGTTGTTGATTAAAAAGTTCGTCAATTCAGCACAATTTATACTACCAGTTGTGCATTTAGGCAGTTTCACCTGAACTCAGTGTTTCTCTGTGTTCTGAGGGACACAGTCATTGCTGCTCTGCCCTATCTTGTTGGGGAACAGAAATTAGATTCAGACAAAAAAAATGACGATTGTAGTAAGAGGCAGGCAAGACAGTGCCCCTAGGCTCTCCTCAGACATCAACTTCTCCACTACACTGACCCAAGCAGTTGTGGGTGCATGAATGTCATCTGGTCCGAAGAAATCTCAACCTATCCATGTACAGGAGAGGTGGAAGATGAGAATGATGTGCTCTTTTCCTTGGTTAAATGCTTCTTACATAGTTAGCACATTTTAGTCCATATTACCTTCCCATATTTCATTCACTTAATGTGAGGGGAAAAACTAAAGCCCTTTATAAGAGTAAGGAAAAAAAGTGTGGCTACAACCCGAATATTCCGGCCCATAGGTTCCCCAAAGTTATTTTTTGAATAAATGGCTCAAAATAAGAAAGTAATTACTTGAATTATACAGGAGGAAGCCCATCAATGTTCTGCTCTCACATGGATGTTTCTTCCTCTCTCTCCCTCTCTCTCTAAAAATCAGCTTTAAAAAATCAACCAATGAATGCATAAATAAATGGATCAACAAACTGATGTTTCTCTCTCTCTCTCTCTCCTTCTTCCTCAAATTACTAAAAAACCATGGTTGACCAGACTGATACTCCACACTGGGATGGAAAAACATACTCCTTCTCTGTGGGAATCTACCTGTCCTGCTCTGAGTAATCTTAAGAACTCCACAAGCAAATTTTGGCTCATGAATTGCTCAACAACTATTTCTAATTTCTGAAACAGTCACTACCAAGCCATCTTTCGACATTCTACCCCACACCCCACTACGCTCATGCAACAAACTCAGACTTAACCTTCAGGGAAACTCAGCTCCAACAATTCACCCTCCAGGCTGGGCTGAGTGCACCTGTGTGCACTCCCTTCGCAGGCAGTGTTACTTATCCTGGTACCACAGCCTTTACACCTAACGGTTATCTAATTTTCCACTGAACTGTGAGCTCCTTGGAAGCAAGTGGTGTATTTTATTCATGTCAGCATACCTGGTGCCTGGCACATAGTAGATGCTCCATAAAATTATATAATAAATAAATGAGATTTCTGTTTTCATGATCCAAGGGATTTGTAGAATTGGGGGGAGGGCAGAAGCAAGATTGGGAATGGGAGGCAGAGGAGAATGTTATTCACCAACTAGGCAATGGGTTTGCAAGATGCTCATGGAAATGTTATATAAAGCCAGTTTAAAAAAACAAAGTAATAACCACCTATGCTGGGACATTTTACCAGAGATTAAAATAAGGGGATGTATTAGAAAGAGGGGGAGGGGAACAGAAAAAAACACTTATGTGTAGTTCAGGCTAACATACTTCCTCTACATTCCTTTAAGCCAGTTTCAAAAGGCAGGTCAAGACCATGTGCGAGATGTAAAGTAACTTTATGGGCTGTAATTATTATTTAAAATATATATATAAGCATAATAAAACAAGACAGTAGAGCCAAAACCAGTTTGGCTCAGTGGTAGAGTGTAGGTCTGCGGACTGAAAGGTCCCAGGTTCATTCTGGTCAAGGGCATGTACCTTGGTTGCGGGCACATCCCCGGTAGGGGGTGTGCAAGAGGCAACTGGTCGATGTTTCTCTCTCATCGACGTTTCTAGCTCTCTATCTCTCTCCCTTCCTCTCTGTAAAAAATCAATAAAATATATTATATCAATATATTAAAAAAAGCATCTGTCTTAAAAAAAAAAGACAGTAGAAAATATCAGCGTGCACCACTTGTAGTGAGGTAAATATTATTTAACAAAACAAGCTATATATGTGCACCAATTGTGATGTAATACCTATTTCTTTCTGTGAATTATGGCCAACAAAAGTTGGGAAGCCACTGCTTGTGCAATAGGGCTGTAGTCGGGCCATCATTTGGCCTGGTCCTGCCAAGGCATGAGGGCTGAGTTCATTAACTGTCTGACCAAATATAGCAGGCTAATTTTTAAGATGATAATTTTGTATGGCCCAGGAATGAGGTTACAAATACCCAAATGGCCCTTCACAGAAAATAGATTCCTCACCCCTGAGAGAAACAGCATGGTTTCCCAGAAGGAGAACTCGAAGGAAGAGGAAGAGGAGGAAGAAGGATGCACTAAGAGGCTCTTGAGGAAAGATGACGCCTTCCAAGGTGAGAAGCTCTTGGTACAGACGCATGGGAACCTGGGGAAGTTGTGAATTGCCTCTGGAGCCTGATTCACCACCACCTAGGGCCAATCCACCAACACCTTACCTTGCAGCGTACCCACTAGCCCGGTGCTAACTCCCGAAATGATGTCACTGAGCAGCCATTCCTTGACTCGGTATTTGGGAAGCCAGTCCAAGACCGGCAAGAGGGTCTTCAGCACCCCAACGGCTCTTTTTCTTGAGCAGCTGTCAAAAAGCAAGAAACCTGGGTTTCCCATCTAATCTCAGCCGAGAGCAATCACAAAGTTTTGAACTGAGCCCTTCAGGCTTTCCAATGTTTACAACTATTTAGAAAGAGAATGAGAATCGCAAATATCAACACGAAAGTACTGGCCATGCTTTTGCCAAGAACACTATCTACCCTTTTGAATGCACCGTGGGAGGAAACACGGGATTAAGTCTCCCCCACCCCCACCTTCTTAATCCTCTGAGAAAATATCCCTACACAAGAACCCATTTTCCGGTCGAGCCACACATTAATCAATGGGGAGTCTCTAAATGGAGATTAATTTTCATACTTCTATCCCTAGGCGCCTTATGCTACTTTTCTTTTTCCTTTAAGAACAATAAACATGTCGGGACCGGTTTGGCTCAGTGGATAGAGCGTAGGCCTGCGGACTGAAAGGTCCCGGGTTCGATTCCGGTCAAGGGCATGTACCTTGGTTGTGGGCACATCCCCAGTGGGGGGTGTACAAGAGGCAGCTGGTCGGTGTTTCTCTCTCATCGACCTCTCATCGACGTTTCTAACTCTCTGTCCCTCTCAATTCCTCTCTGTGTAAAATCAATAAAATATATATTTTTAAAGAATAAAATAAAAATAAACATGCTTTGTATATTTTGGCAATACAGGCTTGGAACCAGTTTTGCAAAAACTCTTAGCATGATAAATACACACCTTGCTGTACCTTGCTATTTAGTATTTTTTAAAACTCAACAACCAATAGATAAAAGAAAACAATACTAACAGTAAGTGAACATCCTTTGACTCCTGATAATAGAATTGTGATTACATATATTTTTAACTACTTACATGTACTGGATATATATTTTTAAGAATCCCTAGACATATTTTATGTGTGTGTATACTTTTGCCATATATATCTTTGTACACACACACACACACACACACACACACACAGGACACTGGGGCAAAAGGAGGCTTACAGTTGTGAATATGAGAAACACAAAGTTCATTCTTGCATTATTATCCATTAATTATTGTATTATGATACTTTCCATACAAACAACTGTAAACCTACTTTTGCCCCAACATATATATGGAGAGAAACAGGGTTGGGAGGGCAAGTGGGTGGCAACAGATGAAAGAAGATTAACTTTGAGCAGATCATCACTGAAGCTGGGTGATGGGTAAAAACATGGAGACGAGGTTCATTATTGCTACTATTTACTTTTACATGTATGTTAAATGTCCTATTTAAAAAATAAATAAATAAATAAATAAATAAATAAATAAATAAATGCTTTTAAAGAGAAAATCCGGCAGCAATAGCCGGTTCTCCAATCCTGTGCTTGTGATGTCTAATAACTGGCGGCCAGTTTGGGTGTGGAGACCAACAGAGGCTTCCCCGGGCCCCCTGCCTGGTGTGAAGGCCGCGGAGCTCCCGCGTCTGGCTGTCCCTCCCCGTCTCTGGGTGGCATCCTGCCTGCAGGAGCTTGGGCTTTCAAGACTCCTCCTGGTCAGGTGATGACTTGACCCATCCTCTCTTTTTAATCGAGCCCCTCTCCTCCCGCTCTCCTCCGCCTGGCCGTCTCCAGAACGCAGCCGGGGCCGCTGGGTCCCCAAGGAGCGCTCCAGGGGTCCCCCAAAGAGAGAGAGAGAGAGACAGCGCTCCCGGGCACACCCTCTCCCCAAAGAGCAGTCCTGAGACTGGAGTCCACTTCGAACGGAGGACGACGGAGCCTTCCTCCCACCGGGAAGGGCGCGCCGCGGACGGACGGCAGAGCCCGGGGCGGGGGGCCCGGGGCGGGGGGCTGCGGGGGCGGGGGGCTGTGGGGATGGGGGGTTGCGGGGGCCCGGGGCGGGGGGCCAGGGGCGGGGGGCTGTGGGGGTGGGGGGCTGCGGGGGCCGAGGCGAGGGGCCAGGGGTGGGGGGCTGGGGGGATAGGGGGTTGCGGGGGCCCGGGGCGGGGGGCCAGGGGGCCCGGGGCGGGGGGCCAGGGGCGGGGGGCTGCGGGGGCGGGGGGCTGTGGGGATGGGGGGTTGCGGGGGCTCGGGGCGGGGGCCCGGGGCGGGGGGCTGCGGGGGTCCCGCCGCTGACCTGCAGCGCTGCGCCAGGCGCTCCCGCAGCGTCCTGCGCTCCTGCAGGCGCCGCTCGTGCCGCTGCTGGAAGGCGAGCTCGCTGTACACCGGCCTGGACACCACGTAGCCGCCGCTGTACTCCGGGAGCGGCTCCGACCTGCGGCCCGCCGCCTCCATGACCTTCGAGGAGGAAGAGGAGGAGGAGGACGGGGAGGAAGGAGGCGATGGAGCCGGGAAGGAGAAGGAACGGTGAAGAGGACGGGACAGGGAGAGGCCGCCTGCGGCAGCGGGTCCCGGAGAGCCCGGACCGCCGGGGCGCGCAGCCCCCCTGGGCGCTCAGCACCCGGCTCCCCGGGGCGCCCCGCCACCGCAGGGCCCCTGCAGACTCCGCGCCCGCAGCCCGCACCTGCTCCCCGGGGCGCCCGGCTCTCCGGAAGGAGTGAGCCCCGCGTTGGGGGCTTCGGGAGCCGGACCCAGTCCGTCCCCTCCCCAGCGGGCAGCCAGGGCGCCGTCCGCGCTCTGAAATCTCCCCCCAAACTCGGGCTGCAACCCGGGCAAGGGCGAGGCTGGGACGGGACCTCAGGAGCGTCCCTCCCGCTTTGCCCCCCGCACCTGAGCTGGGGCGCAGCCTCAGGCGCCACCGGGGAGAAGCCAGCCCCGCGCCCGTCGGGGGACCCTCGGGCCGCGCCAGGCCCGGGCTGCGCGCACCGCGGACGGGTGCCAGGCGCAGGGCGCCGCGCCCCCGGGGACACAACTTTGGGCGGGCGGGGGGCGATCTCCTCCGGCCTGTCTCCCAGCTTTCTCCCCACTCAGCCTCTCCGCCAGGGAGCTGTCCTGCCCCTGGCCGCTCCAGGCCCCCACACGGGTCCCCTCTCCAAACTAGGAGTCCAGCCGCGCTGGGTGGCGAGCGCTCCACCTGCGGCGCCGGCCTCACCTGCTGCGGCTCCGCTCCTGCCCCGCCCGGAATGCCCGGGGCACGGCCGTTCCGCTGCCTTTATAGAGCGCGCGGAAGGAAGGCAGGGACACGCTTTATTTATGGAGCAATAGAGACACCTAAGTCGAAAAGAGGGACACACAGGCATCTGTCTTTCCCCATCTATGTCCTGCCGGGAAACAACCCCTACCCCTCCCGCATTCTTTCTCTGTGCCGAGTCTTCCTGGCCACCCGGATGCTCGCCAAAGGAGGCTGGGGGCCAGGGACCAGGCAGCCCGGGGGGACTGGGGGCAGCGCAGGGCCCCCCAGGTGGCTGTCCTCCACTGCTGGCCTTGCCCGGGTTGTGCGAATCAGGAGCTCCACAGTCTGACGCACAGCTCTCTCGCTAGGTTGGGGGGGCACGGAAGGGGCAGTGGCTGGGTTTGTATTTCTAGAAATACAGGCTTTGGATTTCTAGAAAGTCTTTCTTTAGAAGTACCAGGGAGTGGTGGCTATAGAGAATTCATAAGTTATTCATAAATTTAAGATACATAGTTCTCCTCTCTCTCTCTCTCTCTCTCTCTCTCTCTCTCTCTCCCTCCCTCCTCCCTCTCCTCCCTCCTCTCTCTCCCTCCCTCCCTCTCCCCCTCTCTCTCTCCCTCTCTCTCTCCAATCAAAATCAGGTGTCCAGGTGGCCCCTTTCTTACCTGACTGACTCTTCGGTTCTATCTTCTCCTTTATCTGGACCATCCAGGAGGGAATATGCTGGACTGGACAGGAATCTAGACCAAAAGAGAGTGAGGGGAAGTCCCATCTATCCTACCTCCTCAGTGTTGTGTTTTCTTCTGGGGAGACTCTTGTTAAAACTGACGTGCAGGTGGAAGCGAAGGGAGGGCGAGTTTGGGTGAACAGGATGATTGTCTCCTGGTTACCAGTGTCCTAAAGTAAACACAGAGCGGCTTTGGGCACCAGCCTTCGGGTACCCACGCAGCTTGGAGACACAGACCAGGCAGTTCCGGAAGGGCCCAGAGACAGAACCCAGGTGGAAAGTCCTGACATAATACTCAACATGATGTGCAAAGGAGCAAAGTTTTCAACAGATCTTCAAAGGCTTTCTTGACCCAATAAGGTTATAACCCTTGAAGAAGGAACCCAAAAAGAAAATCCACATCACAAACTTTAGAGTTCTTACTAGATAAGAATTAAGAACTAATGGTTTGCAAATGAGGGCTGTTTTGCCACCCAGGAGGCATTTGGCAATGGCCAGAGACATTTTTGGTTGTCACCCCTGGGGGGGAGTGTTGCTGAGAGCTAGTGGGTAGAGGCCAAGAGTGCTGCTGACATCTATGATGGAGTTTGCAGTCCCTTCAAGATTCTGTAAGTTATTAAAATGTATGTTTTTTTTAATAGCCAGTTAGCTCAGTGGATTGTTTACCCTTGGACTGAAGGGTCCTGGGTTTGATTCCAGTCAAGGGCACATTCCTTAGTTGCGGGCTAAATCCATGGCCTTGGTAGGAGTGCAAGAGTGAGAGGCAACCAATTGATGTGTCTCTCACATCCATGTTTCTCTCTCTGTCTCTCCCTCTCCTTTCCACTCTCTCTAAACATCAATGGAAAAAATATCCTCAATGAGGATTTTTTAAAGCACATTTATTAATAAATTGATATGTGACACTAAACATGCATACACACACACACACTAGAGGCCCAGTGCACAGGATTCATGCACTTGAGGCAGTGACAGGGAGGGGGGGCGTTGTCAGCCCAGCTTGGGTCCTCTCACAGTCAGGGGTCCTCAGGAGCACTACGGTGGAGGCAGGAGAGGCTCCCACCACCGCTGCTATGCTTGCCAGCTGTGAGCCCAGCTCAGGGCTTCTGGCTGAGTGGTGCTCCCCCAGTGGAAGCGCACTGATCACCAGGGGGCAGCTCCTGCATTGAGTATCTGCCCCTTAGTGGTAAGTGTGTGTCATAGCGACCAGTTGTTCTGCCATTCGGTTGATTTGCATATTACCCTTTTATTATATAGAAAATATGGAGATATATATATAGTACATAGCTATCCATAATGTGGATGCATTTCTACAAGCACATTATTGTTGGATGTGAAATTCAACTACACTGAAATAGAGGAAAGGATTTGTTTAAAAAATATTTTTATTGATATCAGAGAGGAAGGGAGCAAAAAAGAGAAACATCAATGATAAGAAAGAATCACTGATGGGTTGCCTCCTGCATGCCCCCTACTGGGGATCAAGCCCACAACCTAGGCATGTGCCCTTGACCAGAATCAAACCCCAGACCCTTCAGTCCACAGGCCAATACTCTATCCACTGAGCAAAACCATCTAGGGTGAGGAAATGATTTTTTTTTTTAAGTGAATTCTGATTGTACTCACTCTGTAAACCCTCACATATATCTTTATGGTCCAGTTAAGTCACTGTCTCCTTCATGAACATTCCTTGATGCTTTCAGTCAGATTAAATTTAATTTCTTTTCTGGGTTCTCTTGGTACCTTATCTGATCCTCTCTTTGTTGTTGTTGTTGTTGTTAATCCTCACTTGGGTACATTTTTTTCCATTGCTTATCAGAGAGAGTAGAAGAGAGAGGAGAAGAAAGAAGAGGGAGGTAAGGAAGAGTGGAGAGAAAGAGAGAAAGAGACAGAGGAAGAGAGCTGCTATTTTCTTAAAATGTCTTTTACTATCCATCTTAGTATCATAATTTTATTTACATATCTCTCTCATTAGATGAAATCTTCTTGAGAATAAACACTTTGACTTCTTTCAACCATTAATGTTTCCTAACAGATAGATTTATAGCCCAAAGATTTTTTAAAAATAGTTTATTGATTTTTACAGAGAGAGGAAAGTAGAGTGAGAAACATCCATGTAGAGTGAATCTGATCCAGCTAAACGTGGGGCATGCACCCTGACCTGGCATCCAGCCAGAAACCTTTCAGTATTCTGGAATATGCCAAGCACCTGAGCCTCACTGGCCAGGAGGAGCCCACAGATTCTTAAAAAAAAAATAAAAATACAATACATATTGGTGTACAACTTTAAAAAAAAAATTAAGGCTGTGTCACAAATATCTGTCTACGTGAGTTCATATGAATTTTGTTAACTTTGTCAATAGCTGCCTGGGACCTAATACTATTAACTCATTCATACTGAGTTCCACAGTAACTTACCTAGAGGACTCGCAACGCTTCCTTGAGCTCATTAAGAGGCATTCTGTGCAAATATAAATACAACCCTTATTCCATTCTGATAGCCATTTTTGCTCCCTATTACTGCTATTTTGACACTTTTGGTCTGGTCTAGTCGGTTCTGTGGACCACTTTGGACCAGAACTGGGTGATAATTTGTGGGTGGCGATTTGTTGGTGATTCCAAGGAATAAGGAGTGGGGTAGAGGTGGCAGAAGACAGGGGACAGAACAGGCTTTCAGATAACACCAGGGGACAAGTGTGTACCTTCCCTTGGAGAATAGGCAGAATTCTTCTTTGAACCGCATTGTTCTATATGAGAATTCTATTTCATAATTACCACACTATAATAATGAGTCCTGCCTGGACTTAGAGGAAAATTCTGCTTTCTTCTGTTAAATGCATGGACAGAATGACATCTCCCTCACAGGTTTCTATAAAAGTATAGAGCTGCTTTTCTCCTAGATCTGAATTTGGCTGTCTTTTAAAAACAGAGATGAGTAGGAGGTGAAAACAGCTTGCTCTCCCCACCCAATTTGCTTGTTATATCAAACACCTCAAATTACTCACTTAGGCTTTACAAGTTTCACCTGTTCCCCATGGAGGTGGGAAGCTCTTTTTCTTTAAATTATAATTTAATCATTTCCAGGACTCTTATATATCATTTCAAAATAAATTGCTACTTCCCAGCACATACTTAGCAGTTAGTGCTGATTTTAAATGTGTTTTTTTAATTTATCACTTAGGCTCTTTGTATGTAAGGCAAACTTCACTATTAGATCTACACATTCATTCAAGGATTTATTAAGAGTTTATTAGTGCTGGCCATGGTACAATAATGAACAAAGGAAGCATAGACCATGGTCTCATATATATGGGTCCAACAAACATTCATCAAATGGTCACAAAATCTATGCCCTATCTCACTGATTCTAAAATATACATTTTTCACATTTTATCAGGGCTCATCTTAAAATTGATGGTATGCTAGGGTTCAATTGGCAGTTTTGTGTTTTTTTTCTTAGTGGTTCATAAAATAATTTGAAGTTTTTCAATTAATGGCATATTAGAACTGATAAATTGTGCATATGTATGTATAAGACCATAAGTGTATCTATGTTTTTGAATGACTGTGTCACAGATTTAATTGAGTCCTGTGTTAATTTAAATTTAGAGCAAGTAGTCAGTCTTGCTACTTTTTTCTGATCTAAAGGGCAGATTATTACTTTCTTTTTTTTCTTTTTAAAAAAATGTAATTTAAAAAGTTATCTAATCAGAAGAATTTCAAGTACATAAAATTATGGATTTTAAATATAACAACTATGTAAAATTATAAGTCTCTTTTTGTTTCTCTCCAGAATACCTTGGCAAATTATGACAATGTAATAGATACTAAAAAATACTTGTTAAATTATTGATTGATTTATTATTTAATGATGATATCCTATGAAATCATTGAGTAGACAAAAAATAGTTTATTTGTTTATTTATTTTAGGAAACTAGTTTAAAAAGATGAAAACTATTCTCTAAAAAAACAAAAACAAAAAACACTAAATAAGAGAATTCTTTCTAAACCTATGTGGCAATCTATTCCAACTTTAAAGAAACTTTTTGTGTTAATACAGATTTGTTTTTATATACTATAATTCAATAAATGTCTCAGATAGTAGAGGGAATATCACAATCTTCAATATTAATTCAAATTTGATATTTGGTTTAATAAATTTGTTACTTACTAGCATGAAATAATGGCATCGTTTTCTAAACAAAGAATAATTTGAGGGTCTGAAACTTAAATAATAAGTTTCTTATTATTTAAATATATTAAATTTTTAAAGTTATCCTTGCATACTATATCCTAGGAACTCTATGGTTTGTTCATCAGGGAGAAGAGGAACACTTGAGGAACACTTCAAGGAAATAGGGATGTGCTGTGTTATCCTGAGTTGCATGTTTAAGAATTTAATTCATTCATTCACTCACTCATTCATACATTTATTTACTTAGTGAGTATTTATTGAGCCTTTACTGTGTCAGACACCATCTTTGTGTTGGGGATACAGCAGTGAACAAGCTTGACATAGTTCTGCGCTCAAAGGACTATAGTCTAGTAGGGGACAGTAACTCTAAGCAGATAAATAAATCAGATAATATTCTGTTATAATAAAAGCTATGAGAGAAATAAGCAGAATGGTATGTAGAATGACTCAGGGGGGCAATACACAGCACAGGAAGAGGGTGGTTAGGGAAATTTTTAGAGAGATTTGAAGTACCAGTAGGAGAAGGCCTGCCTGGAAAACAAAATAGCAAAGGCAAAAAACTCTGAGTCAGGGCAGAGCTTGATGGGCTTGAAAAACAAAAAGGAAAGCAGGGTGGTTGAAATCCAGGTAAATCAGATCTGGAGATAATGGACATGGAGTCCGCAGGAACTGTGTGGCTATTAAAACCAGGCACTTAGCTTTTAGGGCAAGACCTCTGCTCAGCGTCTCTGGTGTTTGCTTTCAGCCAAGATTCCAAATAACGTGATCTGGAGAAAGAAGAGGAGCTGCCTCATCTTTTTGTCAAAGTCATTACAGAAGGCCCTGAGCACGGGCAGGTCTATTAAGACAGTATGGTCTTTAGACCTAGAAGGCCCAAGAAATGTTTCAGAATGTATGAGACAAAAACAAAACCAAAAAAAACACCAAAATTATACTTAGCTTTTTTCACCCTCAGAGTTGGTTTTCTAATAGCTGAACAGAAAACAGAAGTCCATGAGAACCTAGATGTTGTTTTTAAGATCCATTTCTAATATATTCATGAATTATAATGAAGGTGCTTATATACTTAAAAAATAACAAAACCCAGCATTTAGGGAGTGGAAGCAGGAGAACTTAAAAAGGCCAGCAGCTGCCTAAGCTGATGTGGCTCAGCGGACAGTGCATCAGCCTGCGGACTGAAAAGTCCAGGGTGCAATTCCAGTCAAGGGCATATGTCTGGGTTGTGGGCTCAGTCCTCAGCAGGGGGCGTGCAAGAGGCAGCCAATTAATAATTCTCATCATAGATGTTTCTATCTCTCACTCTCTCTTCCTCTCTGAGATCAATAAAAATACATTTTTTTTAAAAAAAGGCCAGCAGCTAGCCCTTGAGACTTCATAGGAGGACAATAAGGGGCCTTTTTTCCTCTGTAAAATTCTTGAACTCATGTGAAGAGAAAAAATAAAAATAATTTAAACTCTGAAGAACAATTTATCCTCTGAATAAAAATGTTGGTCAGTATGCTTTTTAATAACATATGTAAAATAAAATTCTTAATACTTAGAATTTATTCAATAGTTTCTAACTATTGCATGGGTAATTAGTAACTTTATTTTTCTGATACTCGGGGTGTCAGACACTCAGAAAGCTCTCCTCAGTCAAGGTGACTCATGGGAACCTGAGCAGAAGAGGGCTCAGGCAAGAAAACTAACCACTTTTGGTAGAAGGCAGCAGCATGTCACCTGCGGCAGTTTGTCCTCCTCTTTTTGGCTGGCTAGCAATTACTTGGCTTTAAAAAAAAAATGCTTTTAAAATTCATCCATACCCTTCTATTGAACTATACATTAGTAAAAACACAATTACCCCTGGAATCTACTGTCTAATTCTTCATTTAAAAATAAATCTTAAATCTCAATAGAGGGGAAAAAAACCTATCATGCACAATGGACAGATTGGTGAGATGAGCGGAGAAGGAAAAGTAAAAGAAGCTGAGGTGAACTCAGGAGAAAGAATTGAAGGATCAGGAATGGGGGGAGAGACCCGGATGGAGGCTCATAGCATATCCACTGGGATGTACCATGTGGCCCACTGGGGTCTGACTTGAAAGTTGACTTGAAAACTAAACTGCTTTTGAGCACGAGTATTACCTTGAGATGAATATTGTTATTCCCATTCTACAGATGAGGGCATACACACAGAAAGGTTAAGTAACTTGCCCAAGGTCACACAGTAGTGCTGAGCTGGAACATGAACCCAAACAGTTTGATTCCAAAGCCCATTCTCTTAACTTCTGCAAAACTATTTGGGGTTTTAGCAACCTCAGTTCACCTCACCACTATATCAGAACTTCTAGTCAGTCTTATTACTCATGGGTAATCTCATTACTTACTGCCCAGGCCTCAGGGTCCCTCTGCTAAGTTCAGCTTTTAATTCTCTTTCTGTATACTACATGAAAAAGTAATATGCATAGAAAATGGGATACTAACAAAGTGGATCAACATAGATGAACATGGAAAGAAACCCCAAGTCTGCTATAGATGGAAAAAAATGGTAAGGTGCAAAACAATGTGTATAATAGTATAATATGCTCATATTTGTAAAGAAGGGAATAAGCATTTGTGTATTATACTAATCAGAGTCCTAGCAAGCCATAGATATCACACCAAGATAAAGTTGATGAAGGGACTCTTTATAAAAGTGTGGAATGGGTCAAAGAAAACCAACAAGGCATGGCAGAGCACCTCGGGGCAGGCTGCTGGGAGCCGTCAGCTGTCTAGTCACCTCACCTCAGAGAAGAGGGCTGTCAGCAATCCTAGCAGGAGGGGCAGAGGGAGGGCGCTGTCACCAGAACCCAGAGTGCTGACGGGGAGGGCTGCCCAGGAGAAACTGTGCCCTTCAGTGGAAGAATGGAACCACTGGTAACTCCAGGAAGGAACTGAGAAAATAAATATCCCTGCGGGTAGGTACTTTCCCATTCCCCATTGCCCAGACTCCACAGGAAGAAGCCTGGGAGCAAAGGAGCTTGATGGCCCAGAAAGTCAGTCTTCAGGTTCAGAGAAGAGAGAAAAAGGAAAGGGTGAATGGAGACTATCTCCACAAATAGAGTATTTCTGGAAAGATTCTCAATACACTGGGTTATGTTGGAAACAAGAGACTTTTAAAAAATTATTTTTAGAACAGTTTTATAGAAAAATTGAGAAGATAGTACAAAGAGTTCATATAAATCTCATACCCAGCTTCCTCCACGAAGGAGCATTTTAACTTGTATATTTGCCACAATTTAAAAAACAATAGTGGTACATGATTATTAACTAAAGCCAACAGTTTGTTCCGATTTCCTTAGTTTTTACCTGATGTCACTTCTCCATACCGCATGTTTAGTTGTCGTATGTCCTTAGGTTCCTCTTGGCCGTGACAATTTCTCAGACTTCCTTTGTTTTGATGATCATGACAGTTTTGAGAAGTACTGGCCAAATATTCCTTAGGATGTTTCCTTATTAGAATGTGTCTGGTTTTACTCATAGTTAAACCAGCGTTATGGGTTTCTGGGAGGGGCATTTCCATCACCTCGCACTAAGGATGCATAGTATCAGCATGACTTACCATTGCTGACGCTGACCTTGACCATGCGGCTGAGGTACTGTTTGTGAGGTTTCTCCTCTAGAAAGTGACTCTCCCCCGCCCCTACCCCCTTTCCTATACTGTCCTCTTTGGGAGGAAGTCACTCTATGCAGCCCAGACTTGAAAAGCGGGGCGTTCAACTCCACCTCCTTGAGGGCAGAATATCTACATAAATTACTTGAAATTCTACAAGAGAGATTTGTCTCCCCTGCTCCCCATTTATTTGTCTGTTCAATCATTTATGGCACATGACAGTAAGAGTATTGGTTTTATATGTTGCCTCATGGCCCAGTACTATTTTATTTTGTTGATCAAATCGTTCTAGCTTTGGCCATTAGGAAGCTTTTTTGTTTGGCCCCTGAGCCCTTGTGACAAGCCCTCATCCAGGTATGGTGGCTTTGCTTTCTGTTTTGGGTGCACTTCCTCCCTGTCTGGCACTACAAGATGCTCCAGGCTTATTTTGTATAGTGTCTGTGCCAGGCCTTGAATCAACCATTTCTCCAAGGAATCCTGTTTCTTTTATTGGAGAATTTTGCTAGGAATCAAGAGGTGGGTAGTAGGTATACTCTTTGCTATTGGAATGCCAGTGCTTCTAGGCCCATATATGTGTGCATATTATGAAATAATTTTATATAATAGTTTATATGATAAAATGAAAGAAGTACATAAATATAATATTCCTATAAGTAATCGTCTTCTATCTTTTTTTTTAATTCTCACTTGAGGACATGCTTAGAGAGAGGAAGGGAGAGACAGAGAAACATTGATGTGAGAGAGAAACATCCATCGATTGCCTTCCATACAGCGCCCCAACTGTGGACCAAACCTGAAACTCAGGCATGTGCCCTGACCCAGATCAAACAGGCAACGCTTCAGTGCACAGGAGGACGCTCAGCCAACTGACCCACTCAGGCTGGGCTCCTTCTTACATCTATTAACTTAAACATAAGTTCATATTAATGAGGAGACCTACTTTATTGTACAGTATTTTGTACTGGTTTTTTTTTAAAACTAGGTCCATACGTTCGTTTTTCAATTATTTAAAAATGTCCTCATGATAAAAATAAAATGTGTACATATATGTCCTGATAGTTGAGAATAGAAACAAAAAAAAAAAAGTTCTGTTGGAAAAATTTCATGAATCAAGCTATTTAAAAATATATATATATATTTTATTGATTTTTAACAGAGAGGAAGGGAGGGGAACAGAGAGTTAGAAACATCAATGAGAGAGAAACATTGATCAGCTGCCTCCTGCACACACCCGACTGGGTGTGCCCATCACCAAGGTACATGCCCTTGACTGGGACCGAACCTGGAACCTTTCAATCCGCAGGCCGATGCTCTCTAGCCACTGAGCCAAACCGGTTTTGGCATGAATCAAGCTTTTAAAAATATATTAGGAGAATGAGGTGATTAAAATAACTCACACGAATTATTGTTTTATAAAGAATGACACACACACACCCCGCCATGTATTTATGTGTTGCATAAGTACCTCAATACAGTCAAAATGGAATTATGTTCTTTCAGTTACATTATTTTGGTGTGTTGTTTTTGTTTGTTTGTTTAATTTGTTTTGTTAATCCTCGCCCAAGTACATTTTTTCCATTGCTTTTTAGAGAGAGTGGAAGGTAGGGGGAGAGACAGAGAAACATAAATGTGCGAGAGACACATTGATTGCTTGCCTCCTGCACATGCCCAACTGATTGAACCTGCAACCAAGGTATGTGCCCTTGATAGGAATCAAACCCTTGACCCTTCAGTCTAAGGACCAATGCTCTAACCACTGAGCAACCAGCTAGGGCTCAATTACATTTTGAACCTAGGGTTTCCTGGATTTCCTGGTGAACGCATCTCCTCCATCCAGTTGCCAAAGGCAGAAATGTAGAATCCATTTTTTATTCTGACTTCTTTGTTGCCTTTGATCCTTCTGTCAAGTCTGCTTTGTGAATAACTCTCCAGTCCTTCTGCTTCTGTCCATTTCCACTGCTGCTGCCTTGGTTTACACCTTATGCCCAAGGCAATTGCCTCTTAACAAATGCCCCCGCTTCGTTTTTTTTACTTTATTCACAAGCCATTCTCCAAACCAGCCAAAATCGGTTTTAGAAATGCAAATCAGGTCCATCTTTAGCTTAAAATCTTCAAAAATGGCTCCACATTGTATTAGTCCTCTCCTTCCATGCACCCATGGGACAGAGCTTCCTTAAAAAAAAAATTTAAAAAAATTATATATATATATATTTGAACCTGAGACCTTTGAGGCCAACGCTCCATCCACTGAGCCAAACCAGTTAGGGCCTGAGCTCCCTTTTATTGCTGGAACTCTTCCCCCCTTTCCCAGTCCCTAGCTTCTGTCTTGGTTTAGCTATTATTGACCTTAACAGCCAAAACCAAGGTTAGGTGGTCTTCCTACATAGGTCCTTAGCACTTTTACTATGTATACTTACCAACCGGAAGGGTACTTGTCTGAATTCATTATTAGGTTATAAACTCCTTGAGGGTAAGGACTTTATCCAGAAGGTAGTAGTCATCCCGTCTGAGTTTCAGCTCTGGCTCTGTCATTTTCTATCTTTTTGACCTTGGGAAGCTACTTAACTTCCCTTTGATCCAATTTCATCATTTACAAAAATTAAGCGTATGTGATAACAAGTATCTAACTCATATTACTGGTGCTAGATTTAAATGTAAGCATTTGAAAATGTCAGCTAAAAAAAAAAGTTAGCTACTATGGTTGAGTTTTGGAGCATTGGGGAGGAGTTTGAGTTAGATCTTGATATATTTTGAGTTTCATTTCAAAAAAAGGTACATGAGTGTCTGTATATATGTTATTCGATTCTGCCAGAAATAGCTAATTTTATCTGTCAAAAATTTCTTCCTAGCACGCTCTTTTGAGTCACGGAGTTTGGTTTTTAAGTAAGCTAAAGGTTGTTAGTTGGGAGAACGGCCAGGAAAACTTACCCGTGGCTTTTGAGTCACATGTTGAACAAATCTGGAAACACAAACGTCAAGCTGCCTTCTGTTTCTAATCATTTTTCTTTCTAATTTAGTTTCTCCCACCAAAAGGGATTATAATTGATTTTCACTGCAGAGTCCATGGAAGATGTCAGAAGATGTAAAGGCAATTATTTTCAAGTAGATGGAACCCATATTGCTATCACCACTGACCTAATCCCAGGTGCCAAGCAGTGGCAATACTTCCTTAGACTGAGATGATGTTGAAGGAACTGAGTTGAAGGAACTGTGAAGTCTCGGCTGAGCCCTGGCCGATGTGGCTCAGTTGGCTGAGTATTGTCCTTTACATCAGAAGGTCACTGTTTTGATCCTGGTCAGGGCACATCCCTCTGCTGCAGACTCCGTCTCCAGTAAGGGGCATGCAGGACGCAGCCCCTTGAAGGGATTGGTGGTTTCAACATTTCTCTCCCTTCCTCTATCTCTAAAATAAAATAAAAAATTACTATAATATTTTAAAAAGCCTCGGCTGAGAGAAACTTTTCTTCTCACTTACACCTCTGAAATTATTATTTTAAAAAAAGAGTGTCAGCAGCATCTTATTTATGAAAATCTCACAAAGACCATATAGGTCAGTGGGCTGGACCACAAAGGCTTGGAACCCAAGTCCTCTTGGAAAACAGAATCCCATCAAAGAATTTCACTTTCTTTTCTAAACTCTACATTTTCTTCACTGACAGGCCAGTCTGGCTCAGTTTTTAAATTTTAAAAATTTAAAGAGAGGAAGGGGGAGGGAGAGATAGAAACATTAATAATAAAGGAGAATCTCATTGACTGCCTCTTTGCACACCCCACACTGGGGGGTCAAGCCCACAACCTGGGCATGTGCCTTGACCATGAGTCTAACCTTGAAAGGACAACCTCCCTGCTCTTGAGTTCCCATACTCTGCTTTGCCATCCACATGTCTTTTCTAAGCTTAGGCATTTGTCCCTGCTTTGAAATTTCTATAAAAAGAGGGGAATATAGAAATGTGGAGGGTGTGTGTGTGTGTGTGTGTGTGTGTGTGAGAACAGGAAAGCCAATATTTTGTAAAATAATAAACATTTACAAAAAGAGAAAAAAATATGCAAGTACAGCCATAAACAATAACCAGGAACATGCTGTTCACCCCTCCTCTTTGTCTACCCAAATGGACACATCTAGCCTGGGAAGTCTCTCCAGCATTTCTCTTGGCATGACTGTTCCTCCCTTAGAGATCTTACTAAACGGTTACTTCTACTACTCATTTGATATCATCTGTAGTTGTGTTATTTCCTGTTGCTCATGTTTACTCCCCGGGGAAATACATTTCTTGATTCTTATCTCTGTAATTCTGTTGCAAGTCTCCTAACCTCTCTCCTATGGATAAGGAAGCAATAACCATTCATTACATTGTTATGATAACTAAATACAGTGACAGAACTTTCTAGAACTAAAAGTCCTCACAATTCATTCATTTCTTTCTCTTCTTTGCTTTTGTAGCCTCCTCTATAGGTTTCATTTTTCTGTTTTGCCATTTCTCAAGAAATTCAGGAAATAGTCATTTTCTCCATGCCTCATTTTCCTTGTCTGCAAATTGGGGATATTTACCTCATAGCATCCTGCAATAATTAAATGAGGAGTGGGTGAGACAATGAGAACCTTGCACACAGTAAGTATTGGACTGTTGGCTGTTATCAGACTGCTTAGTGTAGAGTGGGTGCCTAAAAATACTTAAAATATTATAAGTGGGAAGAAAATTCATAGCATAATCCTTCTAATAAACAGATCTGCTAAGGTAACCTTGATCACTGTTTTCTACCCAATGGTTGTCTTCTTTTCTATTTGGTTTGCCAATTTATCTTACACCTGGACCTTGTAACCCATTTGCTGGAGCAGTTCAAACTTCATTCATGTAATAGAAATCAAGAATTGTTTGGAAGACAAAAGCCAGAAGGCATTAATAAGTGGAATTATAACCAAATAGGAAAGGTGTTTAACAAGGGTGAATGAGATATTCCCACCAGCATACTTACTGGAAATCTTAATTAGAGCCTGGAAAAGGCAAAGTCATATGTTAACATAATGTTAACATGATTACATTAGGAACAAACTGGAATGCTAACATGAGCTGAGGACCAACACACAGAAACCTAAACATGGCTTTTTAGTCCCTTTCAAAAAGCTCATCATGTATTATAAACAGCTCTTTAATGTGATCAGTATTACCAGAAAAATAAAATAAAATACCTAACTCAGCAATCTTGCCTTTTTTTTTTTAAAAGATTTTCATTATATCACTGTTATAATTTAAGGAGTCAACTAGTTCCATATGGGTGAATAAATACATAGCTGTCGTAAAGCCCCTTCCTGTCCCAAGGGCAACCACTTTAAAAATGATTCTCTGACATGTATGCCCATATCTCTAAACGGTGTTCATGCAGTTCTGTTTCATGCTTCCGTTTTCTTACCATGAGAGATGAGGAGTTAGTTCCCACCACTGCAGCACTCTGCACACTCCCCATTTCTCCATCTCCTGATACAGGGTAATCATTTTGATTAGATAAATAATGAGTATTCACATTATTATAATTCTGTTTTCTATTCAGAATGTAGCTTGTGGTAAGTTAGTGTTATTTTATTTTCTGGACTTGTGTGTGTGTGTGTGTGTGTATAAATGTGTGTGTGTGTGTGTGTGTGTGTGTATAAATGTGTGTGTGTGTGTGTGTGTGTGTTGTGTATGTGTGGGGGGTGTTCTCTTGAGTCTTGTCTTTTTTTGTTTGTTTACCTTGTGCTATTTGCATACTTTTCTATGACCACTAATATTTATCACTAGTTAAGTACAAACCCTCCTCCAGCATCATCAAAGTTCCCTTTCAATACTTTCATTTTGTACAATATGCTCATTTACATGCGAGCTTCATCGTCTTGAAAATGCCTCTCCCAGAGTTGTCTGAGTTGCTTCACAGTGAGAAGTTCTCTTTTGCCTCATCCTGTGGATTCCCGTCTCTCCACTGGGCAGATGTCCTCCATCCTGGGCCCTTCTTCCTCTTTCTGGTTTACTCATCCTTTAGGTGGAGCACACCCTCTATGTACTAGTTCCGTGAGGACAGGTGTAGGGCGGTAACATGATTGTTGTTTTGTTTTGTTTTTGAAATTTGCAAGCCTAAAAATGTCTAATCTTCAGGCATGCTTTGATTTATAACTTGAGTGAGCATATATTTCCTGGTTGCAAACATTTCCCCCTCATAAATATAAAAGTATTCTCCATTGTCTTGTATCTCCTTTAGAGAAATTTGAATTCACTCGGATCCCTTAACCTTTCTGTGTTGTGCGTTCTCTCTGGAAACTTGTAGAACCCAGGTCATTGTTGAGGGTCTATTTTAAGGTATTGTATTAGGTATTTGGTGCCCCGTCTTCAATGTTTCCTAAGGACTTTTTATTTTCGGGGAAAATATTTACTTTGATTTCTGATTTCACAGGTATATTGAATAAAATAAAAATTCATAACTTCTCTGAAGACATTAAGAGTTTAGTTGCTGCAGAAACCGGTTTGACTCAAAGGATAGAGCATCGGGCTGTGGACTGAAAGGTCCCTGGTTCGATTCCGGTTAAGGGCATGTACATTGGTTGAGGGCACATCCCCAGTAGGGGGTGTGCAGGAGGCAGCTGGTCGATGCTTCCCTCTCATAGATGTTTCTAGTTTTCCATCTCTCTCTTCCTCTCTGTAAAAAAAAAAAATCAATTTTATATATATATATATATATATATATATATATATATATATATATATATATATATATAATTTTTTTAAGAGTTTAGTTGCTGTTATTTTTTAATGTACTTTTCTACTTCCTGAATGCTTTCTATTTGCACCACAGTCTTTCCTGATTTTTTTTTTTTTTTTGGCTCTATTTTCTCATATCCTCGTGTTTGCTTGCCTGCTCATATTTAAAAGTGGGGGCCTCGAGAGCTGCCTGGAATCTGAGTGAGCTATCCTAGCTGTAGGGCGAGTTGTCAGGAAATCTGTTGGGGAACCTCCAATGTCAACACCGAGTCAGTGTCTAGAGTTTCCGTAGAAAAAGACTGTCTATTCTTCCTCCTGGAAGTAAGGGACTGGCTGTTGTCATATTGGGTTGAGGAAGAAGTTCTGCAGTTAGTATGCACCAATCACTTGCTTAACTCCTCTGTTTATTAAACAGATCAGACCCTCTGCTTTCTTCTCCTCAAAGAGGAAACTGTTTTCTGTTGGGGTGAGGAAGGGCATTACTCTTACTCAGCAGTCTGGAGAAAGAGGATCATCTAGGAATCTAACTGCTTCTCAGTTTTCTATCATATATATATATATATATATATAATTTATTTTTATTGATTGTTTACACTCAGGAAGAGAGAGGGATAGAGAGTTAGAAACATCGATGAGAGAGAATCATCAATCAGCTGCCTCTTGCCCACCCCCTACTGGGGATGTGACCGCAACCAAGGTACATGCCCTTGACTGGAATCGAACTTGAGACCTTTCTGTCCGCAGACCAATGCTCTATCCACTGAGCCAAACCGGTTTCCGTTCAACCAACCCTTCTTATGTGAACTCGTACCCACCCCCCCTTTGCCACCATTCCTGAGCCATGATTACTTGGCCATTTAAATTGACTTTGCTTTTGACTTTCTTCACTGAGAAAATAGAAATCATTCTCCATCAGTTCTACTAAGTCAGTACCACTTGTTCTTCCATATCACAGCTTCCAAAAAGTTGATGTTCTCTTTTCGTGTATACTTTATCTTTGCAGGTTTATGCCTTTAAACTCCTTTTACTATGGTTTTAGTACAGGTTAGAAGAGAATAAAAAGTGTGTGTCCAGCCGAAACTGGTTTGGCTCAGTGGATAGAGCATTGGCCTGCGGACTGAAGGGTCCCAGGTTCGATTTCAGTTGGGGGCATGTATCTTGGTTGCTGTCACATCCCCAGTAGGGGATGTGCAAGAGGCAGCTGATTGATGATTCTCTCTTATCAATGTTTCTAACTATCTATATATTTTATTGATATTTTACAGGGAGGAAGGGAGAAAGATAAACAGCTAGAAACGTCGATGAGAGAGAAACATCGACCAGCTGCCTCCTATACACCCCCTACTGGGGATGTGCCCGCAACCAACGTACATGCCCCCCACCGGAATCAAACCTGGGATCTTTCAGTCCGCAGGCCGACGCTCTACCACTGAACCAAACCTGTTTCGGGGGGGTGGGGGGTGGGGAAATATATATATATTTTAAAAAGTGTGTGTCCTATCAGCTGACTTTTACAATCCTGTTTTCTTAAAGTGAAAATCCTATGTCTGATATTTCCCAGTGTTTGGAGAGTTTTGCAGCTGCCTTTAATTAGGAAAAAAACAAAACAAAACAAAAAAAAAAAAACACACAAAGGCAGCAGGCTCTGGGCATGCTGAGTTTGGTCCCTGCTCCCTCTCAATTCTAAAATGTACAAATGTGCTTGGCTTCACTCATAGATTGTCTAATTAAAAAGTCTCCAAGTTCAGAACCAATACAAAGTTATGGGAATCTGATTGCAAAAAGCATTTTCAAAAGTACTTGGTATTCAAATAGTTTATTCACTGTGATAGACAGAATAATGGTCTCCCTAAAATGACCATATTCTAATCCCCAGAAACTGGAAATTTATTAAATTACATGGCCTTAAGTAACAAGTGGAATTAAGGTATCAAATCAAGTGACTCTGAAATAAAGGGATTATCCTGGATTATGTGGGTAGACTTAAGGTAATGACAGTGGTCCTTACATGTATGAGTGAAGCAAAAGAGCAATGTCAGAGCGATGTGGTGTGAGAGAGACTGGACAGGCCATTGCTGGCTCTGAAGGTGGAATGGGGCCAACAGCAAAGGAATGTAGGCAGCAAAAGAATAAAAAGCTGGAAAGGGCAAGGAAACAGATTCTCCTCTAGAGTCTCCAGAAGACCCTCCTAACATTTTTACTTTAGTCTCAAAACACTCATTTCAGACTTCTAACCTCAGAATTTTAAGAGGATAAATTTGTGGTGTTTGTTGTAAGCCACAAAATGTGTGGTAATACATTACATCATCAATAAGAAAGTAACATGCTGCCTGGCCAGCATAGCTCAGTGGTTGTGCATCGACCTATGAACTAGAAGGTCATGGTTCAGTTCTCTCTCAGGGCACATGACTGGGTTGCAGGCTGGATCCCAGGTATAGGTTTTGCAGGAGGCAGCCGATCAATAATTCTCTTCATTGATTTCTCTCTCTCTCTCTCTCTCTCTCTCTCTCTCTCTCTCTCTCTCTCTCTCTCTCTTTCTCCCCCTCCCCCCACCCCCTTCCTGTCTGAAGCCAATAGAAATATTTTTTTAAAAGAAACATACTATAAATTTTAAAAGTCATTTATATTCCTTTAAATTTTGAAATTTTCTGCAAGTTGATTACATTCACTTTGCCCTCCCATTTCAAACTTAGAGGCAGGTTTCTATGGAGTTAATGAAGTTTAAAGTTCAGGCCTTTCCAGTGTACAGATAGTGTTGGAGTACTGGGGTTGTAGAGTGTTCCAACCAGGAAGCATTCCAGAAAAAAGGGATATGAATCTCCAAGCTTCAAGAAATTTCCCTTTTTATTCTAAATATTAAATTCACTTCTTTGTCTTACAGAGAACTCTCCAAATTGTATCTGGTCTAGGCTGAAAATAACCCGAGAGCCCTTGGCTGATAAGTGGACATCTAGAAGTCATTTGTGTTTCGGGAAATTGTCAGCCCTTGGAAGAATGAGAATGAAGTTCTTTACCATTGCTCATGCTTCTGATAGAACCATTCTGAAGGAGCAATAAAGTCTCTAGAGAAACCTGGCTGACCAGGAAGACATCAGTTTGTGGGAGCAAACCAAAACTTCAATTATAGTCTTTGCTCAAATTTAAGAAAAATGGTGATCACTGAGAACAAAGCCCTTGAGAATGTACTTTTCCTAATTTTGTCACAAGTACACCTCAAGCTCTCATGCACAATGTGTGTATTCATGATATAAACAAAGGCTAATGGTATGAAATACATATAGATGGACACACTGCATGTTATAGATATAAAAGCTGAAAGTGCAGAGAAAGTAGAGGATATAATTTACAATCATGATTCTAACATAAACGCAGGGAAGGCCTTGGCTGGGGTTAGGGTGTCAGCCTGGACACCGAAGGGTTGAGACTTTGATTCCCCATCAAAGGTATGTACCTGAGTTGCAGGTTCCATCCCCTGCCCAGGTTGAACCATGTTCGGCAGGAAAACAATCGATGTGTCTCTCTCACATTGATGTTTTTCTCTCTCTCTTTCTCCCACCCTTCCACTTTCTCTAAAAATCAATGGGAAAATATCCTCAGGTGAGGATTAGCAAAACAAAACAAAACAAAATGAAACAAACAAAACCAAACAAAAGGAGGGAAGATAAAATACTGCAAGTAGGAAAAGGGGAGGCTGATGGTTTTGTGCTATATAGGACAAACATATTTTTAGCTTTTTATTCACGTGTAGGCCATTAAGAGAAATGATGCATTAAGGATATCTGGTGTTATTCACTTATTCAACTGTTTATTGAGAAGCAATTCAGAAGGGGCATTGTATTCTGCAGTGTCAGGAGTATATCGTTCTATCTAGTTGCTTTAGTTTTTATGGTCTCAATCTCATGAGATTGTGTTTCAAGCAGGAGAACGAAGAAGAAGAAAAAAAGCAAGTACCAACACTTGACATTCCTTCCTATTTCTGCCTGTAATAAAGTTGGAAAATATTGTCGTTATGCTTGCCAGCTGGGTATAAAAATGTCAGGGTGTCTATTATCACAGATGAAAGAATGGATAGTGGGGGACAACTTGTACCCTGTATCACAAGGTTATATTCCAGGGTATCTCAACCTTGGCAATACTGACATTTAGGATCAGATAATTTTGGGGGAACATTCTGTGCATTGTAGAGTAAGTTTAGCACCACCCCTGGTCTTTACCCACCAAAAGCATCCCCTTAATAGTGACAACCAAAAAAAATCTCTAGACATTGCTAAATGTCTCTCAGGAACATGTTCCCCACTCCCTGTTGAGAAACTTCTACTGTGTACAGAAACTGCATAGTCACTGGACAGGAAACAACCAAACCATAATTGAGATAATTTTGGACAGTGACAGTGATTCAGAAAGATAGGGTGCAGGATGTACTATGTATGCAAAAGCCCTAAGAGAGGAAAGTACGTGGCTTGTTCTAGGAGAAATCTGACTATAAGTGTGTTTTGCAGGCAAAGTGGACTGAGATGAGGCTGTAGAGTAGGTGGGACCCTGGTGAGGTTCGGGGAGTTTGATGTTAAGCGCAATGGGAAATAATAGTTGGAAGGCTTCAAGCAGGGGATGACATGATTTATGACAGCATGTACATAGGGGAGGAATGAGAGATTAAGCAGGAGACAAGAAGTTGTCATGGTAGTCCAGTGAGAAATGATCATGGCTTGAGAACCAAAATGGAAGTGTAGGAAAACACCAGTACTTGCCTCCTCCTTACAACCACATCAAAGTGACAACTACAGTACGGAATAACCATCCTTCAGAACTGCCACAAAGCTGGCTGCATGGGAGTTCTACAATAAAGTCTCTAGAGAAAAAAGTACATCGAGATGGTAGGAGAGGTGGAAGTGCAGAAAGAGCTGGTCCAACACCCATGTGTGGCATATTTTTAATTGGGAGGGACATCTCCACTGCAGAGGCTTCCATGAGGAGTAAGAGGGTCCCAGCCCCACACCAGACCTCCAGCCTAGGGTTCCAAAGCTGGGAAGGGAAGTCCCTGTAATTTTGGGCTGTAAAAGTCAGGAGGGATTATGGCTGAGTGACACAGAGACCCAGGTGTTACTCTTAAAGGGCCGGCCAAAGGACCTACTCACACTTGTTCTTCTGGGTTCCAGTGCTGGGGCAATGGCTCATGGGGGATTCAGGGAAATATGAGGAGGAACTGGATTGCCTGGCATCAGAACACGTACTGGGGGTGGTTTTCTCCCAGACCAGGGTGCTTGCAGGAGTCATTGTTCCTATGCTGAGACCTCCTCAGTTGCAGAGCTGACTGGTAGCCATATCTGAGTTTCCATCACCCTACTCACACCGTTGGCTCCACCCTGGAGTTTCCCTGAGACTATGCCCTACCCAATTTGCAGCCCCACCCGAACTGTTGGCAGTAGCTTTTCCATATGAATGGCCTGTCCTGGCTCAGGCTTCAGACATTCCTAAAAATCTCTCAAATAAGGAACAGCTGTCATCAGTGTGTCCCATAACTATTAATAAGAGGCCCAAGACTCAGCACTAGCACCAGCCTGCCTTGCTTTACAGTTTGGCCTCACCTGGGCACTTCCAAGCCCAATACAACTAGCATCCATCTGCAGAGCGCTCTGTAGCTCCTGCCAGGTAGTCCCAAGTAGTGGCTGACTTTGCACTGCCTGGGTCGCCACAGAGCCAGTGCATCCAGTGTACAGCTTCAGACCATACCAGATGACAATTGTATACCTCCACAAGTGACACGCTTAAGGGGCAGATTCAATGAGCACCAAAGCCCCACTGACGTTTAAGTTCTGCTCCACAGGAGTGTTTCCTGCACAGCAGCTCTTCCACTGTAGTCACAGCTGGTTCTCACAGCCAATTGACCTTGGAGTCAATTATGCCCAGTGATGCCAATAGCAATCAAGGCTCAACTACAACAAGAAAGTGCACATAGCCCACACAGGAGTGTACCTAAAGTGTACAGCTCAGATGACTGGGGAGGCTGAGTCACTGGGCCTTTCAGGACAATTACTACACAAAGCCACTCTACCAATTCCAGGAGACATAGTAGCTCTACCTAATGCATAGAAACACAGGGAAGCAGCCAAAATGTGGAGACAAAGAAACATATCAGATGAAAGAATAGAAGTAATCTCCAGAAAAGACCTAAATGAATTGAAAGCAAGCAAACGACTGAACACAGAGTTCAAAATAATGATTATAAGGTTAATCAATGATCTTAATGAGAGATTCAAGGGACTTAATGAGACTTTCAAGAATCTTAGTGAGAATTTCAAAGACATGAAAAAGGCCCAGCCAAAAATGAAGGATACAGTTAATGAAATAAAGAATAAAGAGAACCAACAGTAGAGGACTCCAAGAATACAATCAAAGATTTAGAATATGAGGAAGCAAAAATCACCCAGAGTAGAAAGAAGGAAAAAAGAATCCAAAAATATGAAGATAGTGTAAGGAGCTTTTGGGACAACTTCAAGCATACCAACATTCACATTATGGGGGTGCCAAAGAAGAAGAGAAAAAGATACTGAAAACCTATTTGGAGAAATAACAACAGAAAAATTCCCCTACCTGGTGAAAGAAATAGATTTACAAGTACAGAGAGAACCAAACAAGAGGAACCCAAAAGAAGCACACATCATATTTAAATGCAAAGGATTAAAGGCAGAGGAAGAATTTTAAAAGCAGCAAGAGAAAAGAAGTTAGTTAGCTACAAGAGAACATCCATAAAATTGCCAGCTGATTTCTCAACAGAAGCTTTGCTGGCCAGAAGGGAGTGGCAAAAAATATTCAAAGTGATGAATGGCAAGGATCTACAACCAAGATTACTCTACCCAGCAAAAGTATCATTTAGAATTGAAGCTTAGATGAAGAGCTTCACAGACAAGAAAACGCTAAAGGAGTTCACTACCACCAAACCATTATTACATGAAATGTTGAAGGATATTCTTTAAGAAGAGGAAGAGGAAGAAGAGAAAGAGCAGGAGGAGGAGCAGGAAGAGGAGGAGGGGGAGAGAAAAAAACATGAACAATAAAATGGCAATAAATACAGATCTATCAATAATTGAATATAAACATCAAAATAAACAAACAAGGAATCCAATTAACAAAATAAACTGATGAGTAAAATAGAACTAGAGGCATGGAAACATGGAATAGATGGACGAATCTCAGAAGGAAGAGGGGTGAGGAATTGGTAGAGTGGCCTTGTGTAGTAAGTGTCCTGTAGGGCCCAGTGACTCAGCCTCCCCAGTCATCTGAGCTGTACACTTTAGGTACACTCCTGTGTGGGCTATGTGCACTTTCTTGTTGTAGTTGAGCCTTGATTGCTATTGACATCACTGGGCATAATTGAGCCCAAGGCCAAAGATCTTATATGTACATATGCATTAGCTACGGACACAGACAATAAGGTGGTGAAGGCCTGTAGCAGGGCAGGAACTGGGTGGAGGGAGGCAATATGGGGAAATAAGGGGACGTCTGTAATACTCTCCAAATAAAGTTTAAAAAAAAATAATGGTTTGGTTTGATAGTAGCAGTGGGAATGGAAATAACGTTGAAGGAGAAAAAGAACTAAAGATAGGAATGGAGAAAAATAACTAAGATAGGGTATCTGTTTCCACACATTATGAAATTCAGTCCACACCATTACCTGTATGTTCCTGCATTACTTTCCTAGTGCTGCTAACAAATTATCACAAACTTGGTGACAAATGCTTGTCTCATGGTTCTCAAGTCCGGAAGTCCAGTCAAGTTTCACTGGTTGTCCACAGGGTCATTCTCCCTCAGCAGGCGCTGAGGAGGAATCCGTTCTTGCCTCTTCAGCTCTGGCAGCTATGGCACTCCAATCTCTGCATCCATGCTACAGTGCCATCTCCTCTTCTATGTGGTAATTACCTTCCTTTGCATTTAGGGCCCACCCAGATTATCCAGGATCATCTCTCCATTTCAAGATACTTAATTGTCATGTCCTTTACCATATAAAGTTAATATTCACTCTTTTGCCATAGAAGAGAATATTCCCAGGATCAGGATTATGGATATCTTTTGGGGGGTTGTTATTCAATCTACAGTGTTAAAGTCACTTTTGTCTATAGAAGGAAAGAGTAATGTTTGCTTGGAGATCCAGGTGGAAAGCAACACTAAGAAGTTAATAATGCTGTTTAGTAAATTGATTAGAGAAAGAAATGTTAAAAAAAGAAAACGGAACCTTTGCTAAGCAGGTTTTCAGGAATACTGGGAAAAGTAGGCTGAAAGACAAAAACATTCAGGAGGGTCTCATGGGCTTTAACCATATCATTCTTGATGTGTAAGTCCATGCTTAAAAGGACTACTATCCTTACACATTGCCCCATAGTGGGCATCCAAAAATAAAGTGTATCACGTGTCAGTAGGGCTGGGCATGGGCTGTTCAGCTGTGGTGGGACATGGATGGGGGGGGGGGTAGTGAGAAGGCAGAGAACAATGGGATGGGAGTGCAGGGCCAGCCTAACCTACAGAAGCAGAGTAAAACAGGAGAGATACATCCCAGTGGCTCTGGTTGGGAGGCCCAAGGAGGAAGCAGGGATGTCACTGCAGGCAAGCAGAGCCCCAGCACCGGAATAAGCATGGATATTTAATTAGAGATCACGGCAGGCTGATGACATCAGGATAGTATCATAGGAAATAGTTAAGCTCCAAGCTCTAGATTAGGAGTTCGGGGTATTCTATTTACTGGGGCCCACGATAAGCAATGGGGTGACTCGTACCAAATCCTAGAGTACTTGGCTTGAACTTCTTAAATGCTCCTTTCTAGAGTCCAGGACCTCAAGGTAGATTTGTAAGTGGGAGAGAGGGTGATAAAACTTTATGTAATTCTGATAGAAAAGGACAAGAATGGCACTCCTGTTTAAATAGGTAATAATGCCTTTATGTTCTTTTAAAACATAAAGAAGTAATTACTGACCATATAAAGAAACAATACGCAGTGTAACCAAATACGGAATACATGTTTATTTTTTGCTAAACTCCATCACTGGCAAGGAGAGCATGACTAACAAGTATAGTTTCAGGGGCAATTTGGTATTGTGGCAAAGTACTGAAGCAAAAGTTCCGCGTTCAAACCTTGGATAAATCATGGCAATATTTTGTTCAGCAAATTATAGTTAATGTTTATAAAGACTAGAGTAATTAATATCTGAACACCTGAATTCTATCTTAGATCCTGGCCCTGCATCCATCCAATATCATGTCACCTTGAGAAAACGGCTCAGCGGTTTGAGGCTTCAGGCTGACCATCTGTGAAACTGAAGGTTGAGATTGAAGAGTACTTAAATGTACACTTTGAAGTGATCTTGGGAAGTCTTTAAATCCTCGTGCTCTTCAAAGAGCACCCAGACTTTCTCTTTGCCATACAGTCTGAACAACTTTGAGAATCACAGTATTATTTTAGTGATCCTGATCTAATCTTATTGCTCTCATTTTGAAGATGAGGAAATGGAAGTCTAGAGGTTAAAAAATTTGTTTAAATCACATGGCTAAATTATTGTGATGCTGGAATTAAATTTAAATTCTGCCAATCCTAAAGGTGTACAGTTCCTAATTTTCTCTATGTTATTCTGTACTAGACTGGATTTCTGTATAGCGGGCCAAAAGCACACTCCCTCACTAGGTGTTACCCATGTAGCTCTAACTTGGATATTTTTCAGTTGATACTTGAAGTTCTGTCTTGTTTCAGCACTCCCTCCCTCTTCTTGTTATTTATGGTGCTGTCAGTCCAGATGGTCTATCTCCCATTTCTTACTCCTGTTAAATGTCTCCTATGTGTCTGTTTTCTAGCAGGAACTCTTGACTTTTATCTGGAAAAAAAAAAAGTCTTACATACTTGCTCATTTCATCCATTTTATAATGAAAAAAATTAAATATGTGTGAAGTTGATGCTAAAAGGATAATAAACAACAAAGGATAAAACAAATACGAAGAAAATAAAAACTCTAGTAATTATTTTCCATTTTCTTTTGTATTTAGGTTTTTATGAGACAAGAAAGATAATTTCCATGTCTAAACCCTGGGAACAACCTAAATCATATTAATGCTATAATCATTATCATTTTCTAAAGGAAATGCCAAATGAATATTTCAATGGAAAAACAGTATTTAATATTTAGTTTTCAGATTACATAAACATCTCAGAGGAACTATAATACCAGTGTATGTATAATATATTGGAGGTAATATTTGTATTACAATTATATAATTCTCACAGCAATGGGAAATACTTGCTGAGTCAAGAATTCCAAATTGTTGCAAAATAATTTTAGTTCAGTGCTGTGACAGTTGTGCAAATAGATGTAAACTCCACTGTTAGATGGACTTTAAAAAGGTTGACCACTTACTAATTACGTGTCATTGACACAAATGTCAACAAAAACAGTCCAGTAGGTGGACAGTAACAAAAATATAATTATTAAAACAGTTGTCTTATGAAAGTAAACCATACTATGTGTTATCAGGCTTTAAGGTCACTGTTTTTATTTCTTGTTCTGACTCTTCCCTATTAATATAGTGGCAAATTTGGATCATTTATCCTTATTTAATTTCCCCATGAATAAATTTGCTGATAATGGATATTATATTCAAATACATAATTATTATTATCATCTGATTAAATAGATTATTATTAGTAGAAACTCATCAAAGCTTTTAAAGGCTATTAATGGTTTCATGCAACTTAAAAATCTAATTTTGGAAATAACTGGCTAATGAATTTTTCTTTCTGGTGGTAAACAGCCACCATACACCACTGTTATTATGAATATCTAAATGTTTTTAACATGCTTATATTTTACTTAAGAACCAGAAAATAGACTTTACAGTATATGTGAAACATCATCAAATATTGTGATAATGCCATTATAATAACAGCTTATGTATGGTATTTTAAAAAATATTGGCCAGTCACAGTACATTTCTCTGAACTGAATTTTAAATTTCTGAGAGATTAACGTGATAGCAAATTTATCATGCTGACATGGTAAGCCATGATCTTCTTTCTTACACTTCACAGGCTTTTCTTGTCTTTTTGTAAATGATCCTGCAAGAAAAAAATGGACTTAAATAGTTACAGCAAAGAGTGAAAAACAGATTCATAGATAAGACATGAACTTAAAACTCTTTAACTATATTCTTTTCTGTGAATAGTTATTAATTATAAGAGTTATCAACAGTGAAATATGGATTAAGAAGGTCTCAAATTTTAAAAACTACAAAATTGGTGGGTTTTACTAGAAAAGATGTCGAGAGGGGAAAATAAAACTCTTGATAAGTTATTTTTATCCCCCTGCCTTAATCTATTTTGCTTTAGCTTCACAGTTATATCAGGAAAACAAAATTTCTATCCCCCTCTAGCAGAGAAAGAATGAGGGAACCACAAAACCCAGATGGGGTATCCTTTTTGTTGTTCTTCAGATATTTGCCAAATACAACTGGCTTCTCAAATTATACTCTTTACCGATCATGTTAAAAGATGACTATAACATATCATTTAAAATTGGAAGAAAATGGGGTAGAATTAATCTTAAGAGATCTTGTTCCAAGAAGGTAAAAATCTACCCTGAAGGAAAAATGTCATAAAATGGAGTTGTAATGTTATTGCTTGAACACAGGCAGTTCATCAAAAGCTTATTCAGGCTGAGTGTTGATGCTTTCAGAATAACTTTAATAACATTAACTTTAAGCAACCAATCAGAAGAGAGGATTAGAGAAGACAGGTTATATACACTGAGTGGCCAGATTATGATCTCTGAACACATAATCATCTGGCCACTCAGTGTATATCCAATATAATATGCAAATTGTCCTCTTGACCAGCAGGCAGGCTGACCAATCACCCATATCCCCTCTTCCTGGCCAGGCTGGCGGGACCCCACCCATGCACAAATTCATGCACAGGGCCTCTAATACACACAGACACACACACTGAGTGGCCAGATTATAATGCGTTCAGAGATCTTAATAATTTGGCCACTCAGTGTATATCTTACCACTTCAGACAAAAAACACAGCTTGAATGGAGCTGTTATTCTGGACAAGTCCCTTAAGTAAAGGGTGATTTTCCAAAGTGAAAGTTACAAACTGGCAGGGTGCTCATGCTTTTGTACTGCCAATGTCCCTTGTTAGTTCTGTGTTGTTGTTTTTTTCTTATCTAGAAGAGCACAAGTGCAAACAAGGAAAGGCAAAGACTACATATTTTGAAGGGACTGTTTTCTAATATTTATTTAGTAACTGTAACAGGAAGGGGACCAGATGGGGAAATCCAAATGGGTTTAAAAGCTGCAAAGTGGGATTTGTTTATGGTAAGAAAATCAGCTTACTCCTCCTCCCACTTTTGTTTCCTTAATATTTTTTAAAAATATATTTTATTGATTTTTTACAGAGAGGAGGAGAGAGGGATAGAGAGCTAGAAACGCCGATGAGAGAGAAACATTGACCAGCTGCCTCTTGCACACCCCCTACCGGGGATGTGCCCGCAACCAAGGTACATGCCCTTGATCGGAATCGAACCTGGGACCTTTCAGTCCGCAGACCGACGCTCTACCACTGAGCCAAACCGGTTTCAGCTGTTTCCTTAATATTTTATAGCTCCTTATTTTCTGATTATTTTATTTAAAGTAAGTTAACTATGTAAAATTGAGAAAGTTTCCCAAAGAACTTTAGGATATAATGCAATTTTTAAGGTTGATTTGACAATAGAAGTGAAATCCATAATGGACAATTAGATATAGCTTTTTACTATAGATGGTCTATTGCAGTGACTCTCAACCTTTCTAATGCCACGGTCCTTTAATACAGTTCCTCATGTTGTGGTGACCCCCAACCATGAAATTATTTTCGTTGCTACTTCATAACTGTAATTTTGCTAGTAAATGAATCGTAATGTAAAAATCTGGTTTTTAGATGGTCTTAGTCTCTACAGCAGTGGTTCTCAATCTGTGGGTCTCGATGAGAACTGTTATCAGGGTCACATAAGACCATCGGAAAACACAGATATTTACATTACGATTCATAACAGTAGCAAAATTACAGTTATAAAGAAGCAATGAAAATAATTTTATGGTTGGGAGTCACCAAAACATGAGGAACTGTATTAAAGGGTCATGGCATTAGAAAGGTTGAGAACCACAGCAATCTTTTGATTCTCAAGTAGGATTTGGAAGGTGAATATGATTATCTTGTATTTTCATGCAATGTCCTAATCTTCACCCTATAGGTAAATTCTGGGTTCCTTAATCACTTAACAAAATCGTGATTAAGTACAACTAACTTGATTTGAGAAGAGCAAATAACACAAATAGTTGACTCACTAGTAATTAATTACAATTTCAAAAAATTTAAGCCTATAACATGGATGTCACCTACCTGAAGTTCTGAGTGTTCTTTTAAGAGTAGGTCATATTCTTTTGAAAGACACTCTGATTGCATCTTCATTGCCATCATCTCATTTTGTGCCTTTAAAAGAGCTAGAAAACATTGAATAGAATTAAAATTTTTATTTAAAGTAATTTCAAATTTACAAAAAATTTGCAAGACTTGAATAGAGGACTCCTTTGTAGCCTTTATGCAAATTCACCAACTCTTAATGATGTAGTACATTTGTTATTATATTCTTCCTCTCCACACACACACAATTATTTTCTTGAACCATTTGAGAATAAGTTACAGGCACCTTTACTCCTTAATACTTCACGGCGTATTTCCTAAGATCAAAGGTATTCCCTAACATAATCATAGTATAGTTACCAAATATAGGAAATTTAACATTGATACAATACTTTTTTTAATCTACTATTCATATCCCAATTATGGCAAATGTCCCAATTATTTCCTTTTTATTATAATTTTTGCACTTCTAGTTCAGGGTCCAGTTATAGATCAACTTTTGCATTAAGTTGTCATAACTGTAGTTTCCTTTAATCTGGAATAGTTCTTCAATCTTTTTAAAAACTATGTTTTTATTAATTTCAGAGAGGATGGAGAGAGAGAAAGAGATTGAAACATCACTAATAAGAACCATTGATCGGCTGCCTCCTGCATGCCCTCTTCCAGGGACTGAGCAACCTGGGCATCTGCCCTACTAGGAATTGAATCTCCTATTTCATTGGCTTACCCTCAACAACCTAGCCAGACTGGCCTGGCTAGTTCTTCAGTCTTGCCTGCCCTTTTCTCCCTCATCTTTTGTGACACTGAAATTTTTAAAAAATGCAGGTCACTTTAAAAATAGAATATTTTTCATTTTGGTTTTGTCTAATGTTTCCTCTTGATTAAATTCAGCTTATGCCTCTCACATATAAATCTCTCTCTATATATAAAAGCCTAAGAGACCTTACAACTGGTCACTATGATGCACACTGACCACCAGGGGGCACTCAACACAGGAGCTGCCCCTTGGTGGTCAGTACACTCCCATGGCCCCTCCCCCAAGCCGGCCAGCCTCCTGCGGCACTCATTGCCCTGATAGATCGCTGGCCAGGCCAAGAAAGTCCATCCATGCACGAATTTGTGCACTGGGCCTCTAGTTTATTTCATATTTGTAATATTGAATGTCATTCAAGGTATCACATCCAGAGGCCCATTAGCCTCTCAATAGCTTTCCATTTTATAATTATTTTCCTCCTTATAACTTAGAAGCAAGCAGTATGTGAGAAGACTAACAATGTAAGCATCCTGTTCCTTGATATACTTTTCCCTTATCTTTAGCACCCACTGATAATTCTTGCCTAAACCAATCTTTATCATTATGGTTGTGATATGGTGATTTTCCAGCTTCACCAATCCACCCACATTTATCAGTAAGCATTCTACTATAAAGAAGAGTCTTCCTTTCTTTTTGGGGGGCTATTTTTAAAAATATATATTTTTATTGACTTTAGAGAGGAAGAGAGAGCTAGAAACATCAATGAGATGTTATTGCCTAGGAGCATTTTCGATTGCTTTCCTGTTCTTTATCTATTTCTCTTTTTACAAGAATTACAATATCCTGTTTTATATGCCTTCTACCTCCTTCTGGAACTGCCTTTCTGACTAAGGGATTATGTAAACTTATCTGACATTTTAATATGCTTGTTTTATTTTGAACCATACTGTTTTGGAAACAGCATATATAAGGAAGACATTAGACAAGGAGGCTTGAGGTGATACATCAAACTCACTTTCAATTTTCTCATATGCAAATATGACTTGCTATCACTTGACAGTGGCTTTATGAAAATGCTGAGATATTTCATGACAACACTGGACAAATTCAAATAAAAACTAGGTTATGTTCTAGTCACTGTGGGGGGCACATGCATCATTTATTAATATAGAGAGTAACCCCAACTAATGTTATAGTGAGACACAGTATGCCAAAATGTTTGTGTACAATGACATGCAAGCAGGCCAAAAATATTTGTGGTTTTCAAAGTGCCAAACTTACATTAATGGAGCTATTTGCACAGTGGGAGGAGTGGGTTAAACTAACACATTGTGTAAATGTATTGTGTCACTATAATTTCTACCTGAGATAACAGACACTACTGGCTAAGCTTTGCCAGGAAATGGAAAATATTTTTAAGGCACTGGCATGACAGCTAAAGTTGGCTGTGGTACAAGAGCTGTAAGGATTGTGTCAGAGGAAACATCCTATATAATAAAAGTCTAATATGCAAATTAACCAAACGGTGGAACCACCTGTGGAATGACTGGTCACTATGATGTGCACTGACCACCAGGGGGCAGATGCTCAATGCAGGAGCTGCCCCCATTCTGCAGGTCCAAGGCAAGCCAAGGCAGGTGCCAGCAGGGGCCCTCTGATTGTCCCACTGGTCACTCCACAAAGGGATGCGACCAGTGGCAATAGAAGCGGGGGTGGTGGGGTAGGACCAGCTGGTAAGCAAGCTGGTGCCATCCCCCGACTGCCCTGCTGGTCACCTCCAAGGAGGTGCCAGCAGGGACCTCCAGATCACCCTGCCAGTTACCCCACAGACTGGCCCTGATTGTCAGCAAGGCCTAGGGACTCTACCCAGTGAATTTCATGCACTGGGCCTCTAGTTTCTAGATAAATTTCTATATATTTGGTGTTGGTTCCTTTTCAGTTTATTTGCTTCTAATTTTGAGAGCTTGAGAGTGTGATACTATTCAGTACTTAATTCTTATATGTATTATTCCTTTATCAGTGATCAAGTACTAGACAATTAATCTACAGTACTGCTTCCAAGATACTTCTTGGAAAGTAGACTCACTCACAGACCCTTTGTTAAGCAAGAAACATAAATTGTGTTTTTCACTGTAGTTATTTTTGCCCAGGCCTATATTATCAGGTACATGTAGATGAGGTCTGTTTTAGACATCACTTTAGTCACCTTTTAACCTCACATCCATATTTCCGTTATATCTTACCAATTAATCTACTCCATCTCTGTTACCTCTGTTACCTCATCTCCAGTTTAGATTACTGAAATGGATTCCTCACCTAGTTTCCTGGTTACTATAATTCATTGTCCACATTATCATCAAAGTGATTGCTCCTCTCCTAAAAACTTTCTAACAGTGACCCTTTCCCCCCAGAATGTTAGCATATAAGTATGGCATATGAGCCCTTCATGATGGCTTTTAGGCTTACTGCTCAACTCTCACCACTGTCTCCACTTTATGTTCCAGTCACATTATGAGCTCCTTGTGCTACTTTGAAAATGCCATGCTCTTTCAGTTACACGCTGTTCATTTTGTGAAAACATTCTTGCCCGTCTCCCTTAACCTCTCTACTTCTCTCATTCTCCCCCTTTTAATATGGCTAATTAAAATCCAACCTTCAAAATGTCAACAGACTGTCCTGGATCTCTGCTGTTGGCGTTTACTTCAACTTGAGCTAACCTTTATTACAGCACTTACCATGCTGAAGTGTCACTATGTTCCCACTAAACTATGGTCTACTCAAGAAACAGAATTGTATCTGCTTTGAGCACCCAGCACTATGCCTAGCACATGGTAGGTGCTTAATTATGTTCCTTGAAGGAAAAAAAGGAATGGATACATAACAAGTTTATGCTTTAGGCACCTAAAAATTCACCTGTGTAAAACCAGTTCATTTCCTAAAAATAAAATGTCAGGTAAATAACGAGGTGTCACTTTAGTCACCTGATAGGAATCTTGGTTCCAACCAAAAACAGTTATATCTTTAATCAAAAAACAAAATATTCAGGACAACTGGATAGTCACAAAGCAAACAGACAATTCTTGAGAGATATTTTGATAAAAACATAATCATGTTACAAATATCTCATGCTAATTCAGAATTACAAACAAAAACCAAACAAATAGTATCACAGAATACAGTTCAATAAGACAAAATAAAAACAGCCGAAACCAGTTTGGCTCAGCGGATAGAGCGTCAGTCTGTAGACTGAAAGGTCCCAGGTTCGATTCCGGTCAAGGGCATGCGCATTGGTTGCGGACACATCCCTGTAGGGGGTGTGCAGGAGGCAGCTGATCGATGTATCTCTCTCATTGATTTTTCTAACTCTCTACCCCTCTCTCTTCCTCTCTGTAAAAAATCAGTAAAAAATATTTTTTTAAAAACCCACAAAACATAAAAAGGACAAGAAGGTTCTGTTTTCTGGTCCAAATCTAAGGTCCTTGTTAAATTCTGTCAATAGGTATATAAAATGGGCTTTTACATTCAGTTTCTACATTAAAAATTTGCTTTATCTTCTATAGGCATGCTTAGAATAGTTTTAATTATGTTCCATGTTAACTAATCTTGCAATAGCCCTGGCCGGTGTGGCTCAGCTGGCGGGGCCTTGTGCAGTGCACTGAACGGTTGCTGGTTTGATTCCCAGTCAAGGCACATGCCCAGGTTGACCTGGTTGGGAGCTCGAACCCTGGTGGGGGGCATGCAGAAGATGGCAGATCAATGTTTTGCTCTAGCACCATTGTTTCTCTCTTCTCTTCTCCCTTTCTCTCTCTCTCTAAATGTAAATAAGAAACCTTTTAAAGAAATTTTGAAATAAATAATTTGAAAAGTTCTTAAAAAAAACCTATTGATAGACAAAAAACGAAGGAAAGAAGAAGGATGGAAGGGAAGGTGGGTAAGAGGGAAGAAAGGGCAGTAAGAAAAGGAAGTAAAGAAAGAAGGGGAGGGTAGGAGAAGGAAAGGAGAGAGAAAGAATAAAGGCAGGGTCCAGGAATTTGCCCTAATTACTGTTTTGTCTTTTTTTGTCTTTTTTTTTCTCTTTTCCTTTTTGTAGGAGAAATATACTACTGCTCAGCTTCTACTAAAATAGCAGTGCTAGAACTCTGTGAATGTAGCATATTGTGGGCAAATTCCTGCTCCTAAAGGAATGGGGAGGAGAGAATTCCACATGTAGTACAATCACTTTTAAAATCATATTTACTTTTATCACTGCCTGGATACATGCAATGATTAAATGGTACCCATAATAAGAATAATACTAAAAAAAGAAGAAAAAAAGAAAAAAAAGAGAAAAATACTGAGGAGGTATTTATTTATAAGAATAAATACTATAGGTATCCTAAAAGACTCCTTTGAAGTCAATGTCCTTGAACATCAGAAGGTTTTCCACTACATCCAAGATTTATATTTATTATGAAAGCTGGTTAGCTTTTGTAAATCTTCAAAGCCTAAGTTCTCATTTTGCATGGTAGTGACCTTCTCCAATTACTCCACACACTGGGGCATCAGCTTTATTGTTAAGTAGATCATTAAAATTGACTGATGAGGCAGGTTCTTACACCTGACTAACTTAGTAAATTAGGTGTTTTGGGAAATGCACACACTAAGGTCATATTACTTCATTGAAGCACAAGTAATTTACTAACTCTGGGCAAAATCTGAATTGTTACTACAGAGTGTTCTTACCACCTGTTTTTGGAATGCTAGTTTTTCAATTTGGGGTGGACCATCTTAAATAAACATATATATCTATGCTTTATTTCTACTAATAAACTTCAGTGAAAATGTTTTACTTAAAGAAATACTAAGAGTAAGACAAATCATTTTACCCCTAATAAAAAATAAACAAGATAAACAAGCCTAGCTGGTGTGGCTTAGTGACTGAGTGTCGACTTATGAACCAGGAAATCACAGTTTGATTCCTGGTCAGAGCGTATGCCAGGGTTGTGGGCTTGATCCCCAGTAGGGGGCATGAAGGAGGCAGCTGACTGATGATTCTCTCTCATCTTTGATGTTTCCATCTCTCTTCCTCTCCCTTCCTCTCTGAAATCAATAAACATATATTTTAAAAAATAATAAACCACATTACTTTTCTACTCAATTGTCAAGTATAAAAGAACTTTCTGAAACATTTGTTAAGCACTGCCAGCCTTTATATCCTCAATCTTTAGAAATCAGTGAATATTTTTGAATGCTACTACGTCCAAAGAATGGTGCTTCTAAATTCATCCAAATCTTGTACTATTTGTTTATGTAATTTCTTAATTCTTGCCTTAACAAATTTGACTAGTTTAGATCAAGAGAACATAGCCAAGGATTTTACTCCTTTAGAAATGAAACTTTGATCTTCTCAAGGTCATTAGTAATGTTATCTAAAATAATAACTTTGGGTAAATAAAATGTATTCATAAAATACTACACACCTTGCAGGAACCAAATAGGACATACTCAAACAGGTAAAATCTGCTTTTAACTCAACATTGATTCACATTGAAGATAGCTATGCAGTCTACACTTCAAACACAGGAGCTGGCATCTCTTGTTATCAGATTATAAACACAATGCCTATATCACCAGAGAGTTAATTTTCTCCAAACATCTGAAATGTCTCTTAAATAAATATTGCGTTATGTTAACCTAAAATAATACTGAGTTTAGAAAGTTACATCTCAGACTTGTGAAGTTGAGCTCAGGGTTGAGATGGGTAACAGGGCACACAACCTATTCCTGTCTGTCTTATTTTTATACTATCCTGCTAACAACATAAGAAAAAGGATCGCTGGCAGGTGCGAAAAAAGCAAGATTTTAAAATAATTTTTTTAACTAATAAAATATATTTTGAAAATAGTCCTTTGCATTCTTCAGAAGGATTAACACCAATATTTTGTGTTGGGTTAAAAAAGAACATGATTTCTGTTCTGAAATGTCTAACGTCGAGGGTAGGTGATTATTAAATTTACTTTTATACAAATATTAAAACTTCTTGATCATGTTCCAAATCTTTTGGAATTGCAGACGAGCCAATAGTACCAACTATGACAAGATTTTGAAATTATGGCTACACTATCCCTACCATATATTATACCACCTTGACCAAAGAAGTCACTTATTTTTTAACTTACTACCTCTAAAGAATTTTGTGATTTACATTCTTAATTTTAAATAAGAAGTAGAAAAGTGATTAAAATTTTAATATTGTATTAAATATCCTTTTTTAAAAAATGGAATTAGCTTTTACCTTCAGATTTTTCCATTTCAAATTCAAAGGCCCAGCCGGTATGGTTCAGGGATTGACCAGGAAGTCACAGTTCAATTCCTGGTCAGGGCACATGCCTAGGTTGTGTGCTTGATCCCAGTAGGGGGCATGCAGGAGGCAGCCAATTGATGTTGCTCCCTCATCATTGATGTTTCTATCTCTCTCTCCCTCTCCCTTTCTCTCTGAAGTAAAAATACATATATATATTATATTTAAAAAACCCACAAAATATCTTGATGAAGAAAACTCTACCCAAAGAATGTAAATGCATAATCAATTTGCAAGTTATATTATAGAGAACTTCTATTATACTGAGGCCTATTTTTTTTATTTTTTTATTTTATTTACTTTTTTAACAGAAAGGATGATGGATAGAGAGTTAGAAACATTGATCAGTTGCCTCCTGCATACCCCCTACTGGGGATGTGCCTGCAATCAAGATACATGCCCTTGACTGGAATCAAACCTGGGACCCTTCAGTCAGCAGGCCAGCGTTCTATCCAATGAGCCAAACCAGTTAGGGCCTGAGGCCTATTTTAAAAATCTAAATTTACAAATGGCATAAAGTAGGTCATTGATTCATTCAGTCACTGAACATTTTCCAACTTATCTCCAACATAAAGTAATGGAAGAGACTACTTAAAATTGGAGAAGATCTATACATTGATCATTACTTTAACTGACTGACTAAGAGGTTCCCCAGTGCCTGGACATCAAGGAATAACTGTTTTGTGCAGAAATGTTCATGGGGATCAAGACACAAACTTTTAAACAGAATTTCCTGGTATAACATTGGACTTGGGGTATCCAGTTTTCTGTGTTATGTGGTTGCAGGCAATAATAATTTGACTAAAAAGAAGAAAATACTATTGGAACTATTTTTAAAAAATGGCCCCAGCCATATGGTCAGTGGTTGAACATTGACCCATGCACCAAGTGGTCACAGGTTTGATTTCCAGTCAGGGCACATGCTTGGGTTGCAGGCTCAATCCCCAGCATGGGACATGCAGGAGACAGCTGGTCCATGTCGATGTTCCTATCTCTCTCTACCTGTACCTTCCTCTCTAAAATCAATAAGAACATATTTACTGAAAGACAAAAAAATGTAAAAGAAATAGATGCCTTCAGGAAAATGAAGTTAGGATGCTCTACCCAAGTCCTCATTGCAATGTATTTTGAAATGAAACATTCAAATTCTCTGCTGACATCCTAATTTTTCTTACTCTATGCCAACCCATCTGTTTCAAGGAATGCTCTCCTTATACCTGGCAGGAAGGAATATTAGGGCTTGGGATTGGCAATATACTTACTTTAAAAATATATTTTTTAATCCTCATCCAAGGATTTGTTTTTATTAATTTTTAGAGAGAGAAAGGGGGAGAGAGAAACATCAATGCGAGAAACACTGATCAGTTGCTTCTTATACACACCGGATTAGGACCAAACTGCAACCTGGGTATGTGCCCTGACCAAGAATCAACCCGCAACTTTGTGGTGTACAGGATGACACTCCAACGAACTGAGCCACCCGGAACCAGGGCAGCAATATACTGTCTTATAACCAAAACTGTCCACTTGTGATCACTTCTTTTAAAGGAGCGATGTACTATGATGGAAGAATGTGATTTATTTTCCAATAATGTGTTTACAACCAACTTTTTAGGGACAGAGCTCTTTTGCTAAGGTAAGAACATCTGTATTTACAACACAGATCTGAAACACCTACATGTTTTTCTGTATAACACAGCATGTTTCTCTTGGCTGAAACAATGTTTTATCTTCATATTTGAGCAGAACTTATAAATAGGTTGCTCGTGGTATTTCAGTCAGAAGAACTATTTAGCCATTAGATTTGTTTTAGGGAAAACAGTGAAGTGTAACAGCATAAAATATCATGCTCTTTCTGCTTTGGCACATGCACACAAAGTTACCATCTTTAGTTTTCTTTAATTCCGTTTTCAGTTTTTCCTTGTCTTCTACCAGTTTTTTATTTTCTGCTTCCAAAACGTGTTCCTCTTCCTTGTTACCGCTTTTCAAGAGCTATCAGAAAAGAGAGTTATAGAAATGGCTTAGATTGCAATAGCCAGACATTCTTCCAGGAAATGGTCTGAGTAATGTATTTAAATTATTGATCTTTATTTTATTCTTTGTCTTTTTAAGTATTTTGCAATTTTCTACAATGGAATTCTGCTAACATAAACTTAGCATTTGGCAAACACAAATAAATTTCTTCTTACAATGGTTAAAATCTCTGAAATGAAAATAAGTGGTTCTGGTTGGGCTATGGTTAAAATTGTATTTTCAAAAATATGTAGGTAAATAACATGCATATCTTTTTATCAATTAAATGTAATGAAAATCTAAGTTTAAAAAAACACAGTTCTAAGGCTATTAATTGGGAGATCATTATATTCCAGTTACAGAGCTGCCTACTCAGACTATCTTTAAAAAAATATTTATTGTTGTAAGTATTACATATGTCTCCCTTTTCCCCCCATTGGTCTTTTCTAGCCCACCCTGCCCCATACCCCAGGATCAGGCTATTTTTATAAAGATGGATTTGTAAGAGAAGAATATAATGTTGTCAGGGAGATGTGGGTAAGTAGAAAATGAAAAGGCCATCTCTATGCTTGGAAAATTCTATAGAATTTCATTGACCAGTCTCCAAATTAATTTTATTCAGTTAATCCTTTTTGATGCTCTTCATATTTTAAAATCTATTCTGGCTTTTAAAATGTTTACTTTATGTTTCTAGCCTATCCTTTCTAGGCAAGAAAAATTAAAATCTGAATAGTACGGTAAAATATCTGACTAAAATAAAAACATAATTGTGTGAAGGCCTGGGGTGGGGTGAGAACCAGGTAGAAGGGGACAATAGGGGGGAAATGGGGAACATCTGTAACACTCTCAATAAAGATAAATGTAAAAAATATAAAAACCTTAAAAAATAAATAAAATAAAAATATAATGGAGTAAAAATTTATGATCTCTATGTCTGGATGGAAACTACCATTGTTAATAGACTAAGAAGTTAACATTGTAAAGAAATTTAAGTTACCAAGAGAGGATATTAATATTTGAAAAATAGTGCTCGCTTCGGCAGCACATATACTAATATTTGAAAAATAAATTATGTACACACTGTCATGGATTATTTGACTAACGTGCAGCAACCTGATATTGACAGTGTCCTTAGGTGAAAAAGCAACAAAGGATAATTTGAAACAGACTGACATAAAAAAGAATTTCTATTGCAGATGGTTCCTTTTCTAATGTAAGCTGGTATATTCAACAAACAAAATGTTCTACTGAGCACTGACTACATGCACATTTTTACAATAGTAGGGTTATAAAGGATAAAAATGTAAAATAAATATGATCCCTGCGCTCAGGTAACTTCAATTTAGTGAAAAGGATGAGACACGAGCATATTGTAGCACAAGATCAAATATACTACTTTTGTGTTATAAGAGAGATTAGGAGGCTCAGGAGGAATTAAAGCTCTTCTAAGTATTATATAAGCCCAGGAAATTGTTTTTTTAGAAGGCTGAAATACACACTATAACAGAAGACTTTTACTTTCAAAATTAAAAAAAATTAAAGAGCAAAAATAAGACCAAAATGTAACACCTTAATCAATAGAAATTTTTTAAAAGACCACAATTTTTTTCTTCAAATCTCTATGAATTTGTTGCCCCTATTAAAATTCGTTGTTGCTTCATTACTTTTAGGTTACAGAGTCTCCAGTAATTGGAAGGGAACCATGGAGTTGTGGGAATGTTTATTACACTGACTGCTTAAATTATCATGCCATTACTTGGGAAAGTTGGATTTGTGCTGGTCTTGTAAATAAGCTTTCATTACTGCACCTGTAAACTTGTCTAAATTTATTATGTGTGACTTGATGCTAGAGAAATTGAAATATGGAATTCAACAGCTACCAGCTATAATAATGCATGTGTTCACTATCCTACATACCTTATCCCATCTTGGTTAAAGGACTGGGGAAAAAAACTAAGTAACAAAAGTGATGGGACTTTACTTCTAATTTTTTAAAGCAATTAAAAATTGATTGGTCATTCATAATGATTTCATTCAATTAACTGAATATCAGAACACAAAAGGGTCTTAGGCACAATCTGCAAGTCATAATAGGCTAGCATACAAGCGAAGGGACAAAACAACGTGGTTAAGAGTAGATTCTTAGTTTTATCACTTGGTGGAATGATTTTTGTGCAAGTCACTTACCACGTTTGTGCCTCCCCTTCTTCGTATATAAAATGCACATGATAACAGTATCAACCTCATGGGGTTATTGCACAAATTAAGAGTTAATACCTCACTGTGAAGCATTTGAAGTGATACCTGGCACCTGTTAGTTATTACCGTATTTTTCGGACCATAAGACGCACCGGACCATAAGACGCACCAGTTTTTAGAGAAGGGAAATGAAGAAAAAAAGATTCTGAAACAAATAGTGTCCTAAAATATCTTATGTGCATTAAAACCCAACATCACAGTCATAAACACATGTAATCAACCCTGTAAAGTAAACAGCAGCATTTAGAACCATTTTAGAGCCAGGCAAGCACACAGAGACCACACAGAGCCGGGCAAGTAAAAAAACTTTTTTTTTTAAAGTATATGTGTAGGCTATATTTGGACTATGAGACACAGGGACTTTTCCCCCCCACTTCTGGGGGGAAAAAAGTGCATCTTATGGTCCGAAAAATACGGTATTTATGACCTTGAGGCCCATACACATGAGATGAACTTGCCCTAAGTAACAATGCTCATTATTGGTAGAGTTGAGACTAGTACCTAAGTCTCTTGGATCCCAGGGTAATATACTTTCCATTAGGTAATGTGTCTCTGATAGAGAATGAAGAGGTGTTTTAGCAATTTTATCCTTCTTTAACTAGTATTTAAAAACCTACATGATGGAAATATCTTGAAATAAAAGTCATCTTTGATATTTTGACTTAAGGCCTTTCTTGGTCACTTAGATGCACTTTGGGCACTGACAGAGTTTATGTCCAGCTCAGAGACTTTCTCTCCACTATGTATGAATTTTAGCCCAGCATACCTGTGTATCTCTAATGATCTCAGACCACTGATTGGGTCAGAGATATGCAGGAAGCAGGGAATTAGGACAGCATGGAACCAAAAGGAAGAAAAACAACAAAAGAAAGAAATTGTGGGGGATCAAAGAATCAGTAGTCCTAAATAAATCTTCCTTGCAATAGTAACTGGGTCTGAAAACAATTCCAAAAATGTTTTGAGGAAGATGCTTTCTTTGAAGGACAAAACTAATTTAAGTACATTAATTATCATGTATATAAGAAAAATAATGGCACCAAAACTTTACAAAACAATTTACATTTCCTTAGAGCTGAAGAGTAGGAAGCAAATAACTAAAGAATAATAGTAGTAGTTACAACTCATCAATCTGACATGATGGGCATAATGTTAAGTCAATATAGGCACACGGTTAGACTACAAAGACAAGGCTGTGTACTGTGAGGTTAGCCTACATATTAATTAAAACTTTGAGGATTTTGTTTTCTTTTTACCACTGGGAAACAAGATCAAATGATAGAAAATGAACCAAATAATATTAAGGTACAAAATGAAGCTCATTCTGTTGCTAAAACAGTCCCCAAAAGGCAAAAATAACCGATAGCTTACTTTTATATTCAGAAATATCAACAGCTTGACTTCCCAGACCTATATTTACTACAAAGGGAAATTTACATGACATCTGTGAATCAATGTAAAAAATAAACAGAGTAAAAAATAAACTGATGCTTATTCTCTAAAAGTTTCCTTAAAAGATGCTGAGTATAATCTAAGAAACAGCTTTTAATTCTATTTCTATAAAAATACCTTTTTGACCCTGGTTGGTGTGGCTCAATTGGTTGGAGTGTCTTCCCATACACCAGTGGTCAGCAAATTCATTAGTCAACAGAGCCAAATACCAACAGTACAACGATTGAAATTTCTTTTGAGAGCCGAAAACAGACTTCTGCGCCTGGGCCACGAAGTTTCAAAGGCACTGTACGTGCATGCGTTCATGTGTTATTTTGTGGAAGAGCCACACTCAGGGGCCAAAGAGCCGCATGTAGCTCTGAAGCCTCAGTCTGCCAACCACTGCCACACACTAAAAGGTTGTGAGTTCAATTCCCAGTCAGAGAACAAACCTAGGTTTTGGATTCAGTCCCCAGATGGGGTGTGTGCAGGAGGCAACCAATTGATATTTTACTCACACCAATCTCTCTCTCTCTCTTAAAAAAAATCAATTAAAAAACAAAACAAAAAAACTTTAGCCAAAACTGGTTTGGCTCAGTGGATAGAGCACAGGCCTGCAAACTGAAGGGTCCCAGGTTCAATTCTGGTCAAGGGCATATACCTTGGTTGTGAGCACATACCCAGTAGGGGGTGTGGAGGAAGCAGCTGGTCAATGTTTCTCTCTCATTGATGTTTCTAGCTCTCTATCCCTCTCTCTTCCTCTCTGTAAAAAAATCAATAAAATATATATATATTTTTTAAAAACTTTAAAAACATATACCTTTCTGTTGTAGTGAAATAAGAGACATCAACAAATGTAAAAGAGGGTTTTGAGTAGGTGACCATGATACTGCAGCACCAAGCAGAATTTTTTGAAATGTGTTTTGACTTATTTAATAGGTTTTAGAAAGCTTTATATTGTACTCTGCAATACCTAACTCATTTAGATTTGATGAAGGTTAGTGCTCATAGTTCTTTCTACAAGAGGCTAGGCTTTAGGACTTGGATAAGGATTTGAATTCTCTGTTACTATTTTTTACATAACTACGACTTGGTCTAACATATAATTGTTTGCATTTCATTAATCTACAATAAGAAAATAATCTTATTGCATTATTTTAGGAATACTTTCTTTGAGAAAATCTGTTTTGTATCTGATTGGTTCCACTGATTCTTTTTACTGAAAAGCAGATTAGCAAAACATGGGGCTTAATCTGAACTGAAAACCACTTACATAGGAGATCTGAGTTCTAAATTTTAAACTTAAGGGAAAAAAATGCCCAAAGTAATTTCGTATCTTTCCTTTTTTCCATGTTCTTCTTCTTCTCCCTCCCCATCCTCCACCCCACAAGCTCTTCGGCCTCAGAGGGAGTGTTCAGGGGCCCTGGACATGGAGATATTCTCCCTTCCCATCTAAATGGTTATTTAAAACAAAACAAAACAAAACAAAACAAAACAAAAAACAACATTTTTATTGATTTCGGAGAGGAGAGGAAAGGAAAGGGAGAAGTTGATTGGCTGCCTCCTGCATGCCCCTTACTGGGGATTGAGCCCACAACCCAGGCATGTGCCCTTGACTAGAATCAAACCTGGGAGCCTTCAGTACACAGGCAATGCTCTAACTACTGGGAAACACCAGCCAGTGCAAGCAAATGCTCTTTTTAAAAAACAATATGCCACCCCTTGGGAATATTAATATTTATACAGATTTTAAAAAAGAAAACTAAATACCTGTTTTAGTTTTTCATTCTCTTTCATTAATTTTCTGGCATCCTCGTTAGTACTTTCTACTTGATTTTTAAGTACTCCTTTGTTTGACAGTTCATTTGCCAGCTGAGTAATAAGGATAACCAGGCGTCTCAATACTCTAAGAAAATGAAAATAAAAATGTTAAAATACATATTCTTGGTCAAACAACTTTCATTTAGGTATGGTGGTGGAGAGAGATGATGATTAGAGAGGACATAATAGTATTTTAAAAAAAATTCCAAGTCTTTTAGTCAAAACATGCCTTTGTCTCATTCATTTAGAATCTTTCTTAGAAGACTAGCATTTGAAATATAGTTTCAATGGTACTTATTAATTTAATAATTTTCTTTGTAGAGGCCTCTAGCCAGGAGGAGCAGAAACAGCATTTCAGACAGTGTGGGCAGGGCCAGTAAGAAGTCCCCCCCTACTTCCCAGTTCAAAATTTGCTATTTAAAGAGCACCGTATGAGACTGGTCATGACTTGAAACTGCTCATTCACATTTATGGGTAACTCTCATGGTTAGAAGTAGTAACCAGTATCTTCAATTATTCATTCAACAGACATTTCCTCAGAAACTGCTAAGTGTGAAGCACTGTTTTGGGCCCTGAGAACATAGCAAGAACTGAGACAAAGTCCCTGCTCTCAAAAGTTTAGGTTCTATTTGGAGAGGCAAGAGTTAAAATGACATGAATGAATGATACTCAAAAGAAAAGTATATAGACATTCTATGGGAGTGTGCAAGAGGAGGCCTGCTTGCTTTGGGGGAGTGATGGTCACAGTGGCTTCCTTTAAGAAGAGACTGAAGGATGAAAGGTTAGCCAGGGAAAGAGGGAAGAGAGAAAGGAAAAACATGTGTGAAGACCCTGAAGTAGGAAGGAGCTGGGGACATTATTAACTCAATAAATATTCCTTGCAAGAATGAACGAACGAACACTGGAGGTCAGTGTGGGAGAATGTGGTGTACATGTCAGAGATCAGTATGAGACAAGGCTCCAGAGAGGAGAGGGGCCAGATCACGCAGGGCTTATTAACCTTTCAAACCTACAAGCTATAACTACACATTGCTTGTTATTTATTTGGGTATATAGTTTGAATGCTTTTATGAAGATGTTAGTATACTAGATATAATAGAAAAAATCTATAGTGTTGGTTAAAAAATGAGAAATATAATTTATGTTTTTAAATTGTATGTGTGTGTGTTTTTTTTACTTACAGCCAAAAAAATAATGAAAATCCAGAAATGTAAAGATTTCTCTGAGACCTAAAAAGTTTCATCTGGGTATGTTCATGGGCACCAGGTCTGCTGGTTGAGCTCTTTTCAATGACAGCAGTAGAGGAGTATTTCCTTACTTCTCTCACAGCATCTATTAGAGACAGAGAAAACATTACTTTTAACAATATAAAATTAACCTTTGCCAGTGTGACTCAGTTGGCTGAGTGTTGTCCCATGCACTGAGAGATCAATAGTGCGATTCCCAGTCAGGGCGCATGCTTGGGTTGCAGGCTCGATCCCCAGTAGGAGGTGTGCAGGAGGCTGCCGCCAATCTATGTTTCTCTCCTCTCCCTTCATCTCTCTCTAAAATAAAATAAAATAAAATAAAATAAAATAAAATAAAATAAATAAAATAAAAAATTCAATAAGACACATTAAAAACTAAAGGAATATAAAATTATAATTAAAATGGGAAGCAGTTTTAGAATAACTAACCTAACTTTTATTTTTATTTTTTATTTTTTTAAAATATATTTTATTGATTTTTTACAGAGAGGAAGAGAGAGGGATAGAGAGCCAGGAACATCAATGAGAGAGAATCATCAATCAGCTGCCTCCTGCACACCCCCCACTGGGGATGTGCCCGCAATCAAGGCACATGCCCTTGACCACAATCGAACCCGGGACCTTTCAGTCCACAGGCTGACACTCTATCCACTGAGCCAAACCAGTTTCGGCCTAACCTAACTTTTAAATGATGGACTTTAGGTAGGGGCTGTTTTGTCTTTTCCTCTACATATTTGGGGAGGATACCATGCTCAAAACAGATGATCTGTACATGGATACTAGTAGTAAACCTTGAGTACATTTTTGTTTTTTACTATTCATCTAGGACTCATCATCATTGTACCATCTCTCATCTTTAGCTACACTGAAAACTATTATCCTTTATTCTTTCTATCCCTAATGGTTCACTAAATTTTAGTCTATTGACAATAACATAGGTCATATTCCACTACAATCCTACTTCTCTTACCATACTAATATTTTATGATATCTGTCATTTTGTTGATGGTTTCCTTTGCTGTGCAGAAGCTTTTTAGTTTCATGTAGTCACACTCATTGATTTTTGCTTTTGTTGCCTTTGCTCTTGGTGTCAAATCCAAAAAATCATTGCCAAGACATTTACCACCTATTATTTCTTCTAGGACTTTTATGGTCTTAGGTCTTAAGTCCAAATCTTTAATACATTTTAAATTAATTTTTAAATTTTTATTTTTCAATTACAGGTTACATTTAATATTATTTTGTATTAGTTTCAGGTGTACATTAAACTAATTTTCATATGGTGTAAGAGAGTGGTCCGGTTTTCCCAATACCATTTATTAAAGAGGTTGGCCTTTCTCCATTGCATATTCTTGGCTCTTTTGTCATAAATTAATTGAACATATATCTTAAATATTCTAGATCTATTAGGATTCATTTGGTAAATTATATTTTTCTTCGAAATTACCCATTTTATTTACGTTTTCCATTTGTTTGCGTATAAGTATATAAGGTAGCTTTAAATTATTTTAAAAATTTCCTTGGTTTTAATAGTTATTTCCCTTTTGTCATTTCTCAGATTGCCTCAACAATATAGTAAGAGCATTCAAACCACTACAATATAACTAAAAACATAAACAAAATAGTAATTATGAATTATTTTGAGCAGGACAGAGGAACCAAATAGTACTTCAAGGGCCATTATGCTTGTGACTCAGCTTCCTTCAAAATTAAATGGAAGTAATACTCCTGGATTCATTACACAGAAATGCTGAAAATTAACGAATAAAGCCAAAGAAGTTTATAAATGTGGTTGGTCACATAAAGCCACCCATAGAATGAATCACCTGTATAGTAACTAGGAGACTATGTCTGAAAAGTAGAATGGGGGCCATGATAAGGTGAGGTTTTGGCGTACAGTCATTTTTCTATAAGCCATGTGGAGAGACTCTTTTTTGGGTCACTCGTGGAAACTTCCTGGGATGAATTTCTACTGACACTAAACATACCCCTGGGTGTTTAGCTTCCCTTCTGCCTATTCTCAACTGTGAAACACACAGATGCACATCCGCTTTTGAGTTGGTATTGGCTCTAGGAATATATATAAATATTTTGTAATGATTACTTTATTGAAGACAAGCAACAAGAAAAATGAAATAAATTCCAAAGTAAAATATAAATTAAGCTTGAGTAACTAGTTTGCATTATTTATGCCACTGTCACTCTAGTGACAAGAACACTGGATGATGCGCTTTCCTTATGTTAGCGCATTCAAACCTCCCAGCCCTTCAGGAAGTAAATGTTCTTACCCTGTTCTCACATGTACACACTGAGGCTTAAAAGTAAGTCCCTATCTGCCTGCCTTTGCCATCCATGACTTCCTTCTTCTCTGGGAATTTCGCACTCCGCCCACAGATGTGAGCTACAGGCAACAGTCATGATTTGGGATTCAGAAACGGCTGCCAAGTGGACACAACAGGGACACTTCAGTTCCTACAAGTTCCTACTTGGAATGTGGCTTCCTCCCTTCCCTGGCTTGCTCTGAAACAGCTGCGTATTTTACTATCAAATCCCCCTTCTTGCTCAAGTGAGTTCAAATTGGTTTCTGATAAAATAAACCATGACTAAAGCTTCCCTTCCTTATATGGGTATGTGGCAGTTCTCATTAGAAATTCTTGTGATAATTTTAGAGTTAGATCTCAAAACACTTTAGAGCTAGGAAAAGCTGCAGAGACCATCTCCTCTCCCTTCACATTGCAAATAGAGAAACCGGATTCAGAGGAAATGCCATTCCAAAGGACATTCAGTTGGCTGTTGGCAAAGTGAGATCTGTTTTCCTTATTATTTACTCGCTTAGTGTCTGGAGATTAAATCGATAACATGAACAATAATGTACCATGAGATAAATACTGACATTTTGAATGAGGCAGAAATCCATTCACATCCTCATGCAATTACCTAGTCATACCCTCTCAGTTGGTCCCAGGCCTATTAAAAGGATTCCGTTTCAGAGGCTGGTGTTATGGCATGTAGGAAACATTTTCTCACAAAACAGTGACATATGTGGTGGTTATGGTTCCAGGTTGGCCCTTCTAAGACTTAACCTGAAACACAACACTCTTTGGGAATTCTGAGGGAAAACATACTCTGCAGTGTGTATTAAAAGCTGAAGTGCCAGCCCTGGCTGCGTAGCTCATTTGATTAGAGCGGTGGTCAGCAAACCTCAGCTCACGAGCCACATGTGGCTCTTTGGCCCCTTGAGTATTCTAACGCCATTTCTTCAAAACAGACTCACCCAGGCCGAAAACCGACTTCTGCGCATGGGCCACGGAGTTTCAATCACACTGTACGTGTGCGCTGGCATTTGGTATTTTGTGGAAGAGCCACATTCAAGGGGCCAAAGAGCCGCATGTGGCTCGAGAGCCGCGGTTTGCTAACCACTGGGTTAGAGCGTCATCCCAATAAGCCAAGATTGTGGGTTTGATCCCTGGTCTGGGCACATGTAAGAAGCAACCAATGAATGCATAGTTAAGTGGAACAACAAATCGATTTCTCTTTCTCTCTTTAATTAGTCAATACTTTTTTTTAAAAAAAGCTTAAGTTCCAAGAAGTAGCTGGGTGGTCAGAAAAGTTACTTAATTCTCTAAGCTCATCTACTTCTACAAAATATAATTATTTAGACTCAAGGAATTTCTGGTTTGACAAGAATCTTAAGGGTTTACATTTAATATCTAAGATACCTGTTATTATGAAAATTTCAAACATGCTGAAAAACTTGTTTAATAAACACCCATATTTCCACCACCTAGATTCAATAATTGCCTTTTCCTGTATTTGCTTTATCTTTCTTAATTTTTTTGACCATTTGAAATTAATTTGAAAATATCATGACACTTGTAATATTTTAGCATGTAGTTTCTATAAATAAGGACATATTCCTGTGACAGGTGTTGGTAAACTTCTGTAAAGGGGCAGACAGTGAATGCTTTTGGCCATATGCTGTGTCTGCTGCAACTACTGCACTCTATAGTTGTCCATGGAAACATGCATAGACAATAATTAGACAAAGGGGCACTAAAACTTTAATTTCCAAAATTGGCGTTTGTTCTGCAGACTACAGGTTACTAACTTACGCTATCTAACAACACTGGTATCACAATAAGGCTAACAAAAATTCCTCAATATTCTCTAACAATCAGTCCATATTCAAATGTTTGCAGTAGTCCTCAAATGTCCGTGTTGTAGTTGCTTTTTAACCAGAATCCAATCAAGAGTCACAATCTGCATCTAAGCCTTCTTTTTAGGGCCTAGTGATTCTATTCCTCTATACCTTCCTGACAGCTAAGGCCCTGGTGCCTAGGACACCACAGTTAGAAAAGGTTATATAGCTGGTATCTCTGAAAAGGGGGCTATACATTGGTATACTTAAATCTCCAAACAACTTAAAAGAGGCCAAGAACCACTATACTCTGTTGAAATTTATGCTTCAGCATATATAATAGTAATATTAACTGTCTATTTACAAATATCAATATCTACTCTATTATGTTATCGATATACAATACAAAGTCAACTGTGTATCAATAGCAACACCAACTTAATTAATTAAAAAACACTGAATTCATTAATAAAAATTAGAGTAAGCTCATTCAAAGGAGGAATAGTACTTACCTAGAAACAGGACAATCAATAGGACTATAATAGAAAGAAAAGCCTTGTTCCAAAAAGTTGCAATTTTACCCCAGACATTAAAAGAAAAAATCTTCTGCCATCTGAAAAGCAATACAATTACATTAGGTATTAAAAACATCAAAATAATGTTTTGAAGTATTTTCTGAATACTGAATTGACATTTGGTAATTATGTAGTAAGTAAAAAGAATAACAAAAATTTATTTTTATGTCATATCAGAGCATTATTATTTTTAAAAAATATATTTTATTGATTTTTTTACAGAGATGAAGAGAGAAGGATAGAAAGTTAGAAACATCGATGAGAGAGAATCATTGATCAGCTGCCTCTTGCACACCCCCTACTGGGGATGTGCCCGCAACCAAGGTACATGCCCTTGACTGGAATCGAACCTGGGAATCGAGTCTGCAAGCCAATGCTCTATCCACTGAGCCAAACCAGTTTTGGCTATATCAAAGCACTATTAATTCATAAAACCATCTCATAAAATAAAGAACTTCTTCCAAATTTAATAATAACCTGACATTTGATTATCTTCTGTCTGGTATCTTAAATGTTATACAGTGAAAATAACTTAAAGGCAAGACTCATGATTAAAATCTCAAAAAGAAATTATTATAGTAAAATGTTATATTGCTGATAGAAGCTACCACTTTGTATCTTTTCTCTAAACAGGGTAATAACTCAGAAATAACAAATATTGGTCCAACAATTAGCAACATTTGAGGGTGTGAGGGGTCCAACTCTCTAAACTATTTATTTTTTAAACTATTTTTACAGAGTACAATTTAACATTTATCCCAAGTAAAAGACTTTCCCTACTTTTAGCAGAAATTTCAATAATCATTGAGGTATTACATACACACAGCAAAGTATAAAAATCCTATATAATAAAGAGGTAATATGCAAATTGACCCTCACACACTAAGACAACCACCCCCACATTGTCACTCGATGGCCACTCCACATTGTCATAAGTTGGCCACCGCAAGATAGCTGCCCCCGCATCATCACAAGATGGGTGCCCCCACATCCTCACAAGAGGAGTGTCCTCATGTTGTCACAAGATGGCCGGCAGGAGAGGGCAGTTGGAGGTGACCAGGCCTGCAGGGGGGGCAGTTGGGGGTGATTGGGCCAGCAGGGGAGCAGTTAGGTGTCAATCATGCTGGCAGGGGAGTGGTTACCGTATTTTCTGGCATATAAGACGACCCCCTAATTTTACAGTTAAAACGTAGGTTTAGGCCTATATTCACTGTATAAGACTACCCCCCACTTCTGAGGCAACACCAGTTCTTTTTTTAATAGACCGCCTCTCTGACTCTGGCCAATCTGAGCAGGCTTTTTTTTCGTTTCAAAAGTCGTCTTATACGCCGGAAAATACGGTAGGTGTTAATTAGGCCAGCAGGGGAGTAGTAGGGGAGATCAGGCTGGCAGGGGAGCAGTTAGGGATAATCAGGCAGCCAGGCAGGTAAGTGATTAGGAGCCAGCAGTCCCAGATTGTGCGAAGGCTATCCCCCAAAGGGTCCTAGATTGAAGAGAGTGCAGGCTGGGTGAGGGACACCCCTCCAGTGCACGAATTTCATGCACTAGGCCTCTAGTCTTAAATATATGGCTTGATGAATCTATATGTAAATACATATATATGCATACACCCATGTAATTACCACAGTCAAGATTTAAACATAGAGGAATAAAATGGGGTAATAAATATTCTAGAATGGATGAATTAAAAGGTATAAACAAAGACATAGAGGTAAGAATGTATGGATTATAAATGACAAAGAGTGACAAAGTAACATCACACAATTGAAACGGTAACAAACTGCACAGGGAATTTAAAATTAATAACATGTTTACTGATTCCAAAGATTATATATATATATATATTATATATATATATCCATATATATGTAAATGCCTAAGTGACTACTACGACTGGCTGATTGAATGACTAGTCGACCAGTGGCTATGATGCACACTGACCAGCAGGGGCAAATGCTCAACGCAGGAACTGCCCCCTGGTGCTCGGCACACTCCCACAGCCAACCTCCTGCGGTCCCTCCCCCTTGGCCGGCTGACCACAATAAGCCCTGATTGCCAGCCAGGCCAAGGGACCCCACCTGTGCACGAATTTGTGCACCACGTCTCTAGTGTATATATAATAAACACGTAAAATAAACTTAAAACACAGCTTTTTAAAAAGTTTTACTTTAATGTTATGACAAAATTATTAATGAGTTTTGAAAACAACTCTAAGTAATAACTTGAAGTTGGTGGGAAGAGGAAGACTAATAAAAGTTTAAGTTTGTTTTTTTTTGTCTCTGTTTCAATTTCAAAAATGCTCTTTAAATTTTACATGATAAAAATTTCATATTTTTAGAAGGAGAACATAAGTGGAAAATACCTTGGTCAAGGTCCAGATGAAAATTCACATTTCAAAGGCCAGTGTTAAAAGGAAACATAACTACAGGGAACAACTAGCAGCTTATATTAACACTGAATTCAAGGAACAGTTAATAATCGCTACCATATATTGAGTCCTTGCTATACTGTGATTCTAAGCATTTTTACATGTTTTAGCTAATTTTATGACCACAACCACTATATAAGGTGGATACCGGTACTACCTCCATTTTATAAATGGGGAAACTGACCAGAGATGCTAAATCACTTGTCCAAGATCTTGGAATAACTTGTAGAGTTGGGATATAAACCCAAGCATTCTGACCTTTGAGTATATATCTAACTAGTGGGTTATATGAAAAAAGAATGGAGAGCCAAATGAAATAAAGATTGAAGCCTTTGAAGATTATGGTGAGCCCTGGACAGTGCGGCTCAGTTGGTTGGGCATCGTCCGATGCACCAAGCGACTGCCGGTTAGATTCCTGGTAAGGGCACATGCAGGAGGCAGCCAATGATGTGTCACTCTCACATCACTGTTTCTCTCTCTTCCTCTCTCTCTCTAAAAGACAATAAAAGATCTTTTAAAAAGATTATGGTGATATACATATAAAAGATATAAAGATGGAGATACACTCAAAGGACATTATCATAAACGGTATGTGTACAAATATACCATATTTTCTCATGTATAAGAGGGTATATTTATGTAATGTATGCATCTATTTACACACCTATCAAATAGCTACTTGATCAGGATGGGAAAAAATTATACTTGGCAGGAAGAAAAAGATCCAAAATTTATGGTCATTTTGATGGAGAAAAATATAAAATGACAAAAATATTTTTTTGCAAGTCCTTGCTACTATTATCAAGAAAGCTCAACAGGGTGTTACTGAGGGTTAGAAACGAAATCCAGCCCGGCCTGCATGGCTCAGTGGTTGAGCATCAACCTATGACCCAGATCACAGTTCCATTCCCAGCCAGGGCACAAGCCTGGGTTGCAAGCTCAATGCCCTATACGGGGCATGCAGGAGGCAGGTGATCAATGATTCTCTTTCATCATTGATGTTTCTCTCTCTCTCTCTTTCTCTGCCTTCCTCTCTGAAATCAATAAAACTTCATAAAAAGCAAAGAAACCTAATCAAGATGATGACGGATAGGTAGGAGTAGAAAGAGCACTAGACTGAAAGCTAGATCTTTGTCTGGAATCTTCCATGGATCAGCTAGACCTCCTTCCTTATAGATAATTGGATTGGATACAATTATCCCTAAGGCCTCTTCCTACAGTATGATTCAACCTCTTTTCTTTAATAAGAAAAAAGTGATGGTATCACTGGCAGAGTGCAGTGCGTAGAAATCCAGGGAGGTAAGAAACAAGGTAAGTGCTGTAAAAGACGACCTGAACCCTGAGCAGAGGTAAAAAACGTGCTTACGTCTCTCCCCGTCATGGGATCTTACTAAAAACGTCAGTGGGTCATCTCTAGGATTTCATTGATGCGAGATTTTCTTTCATGCCATGAGCACAAACCAATGTGTTGTAACATTTTTATGACAAGTATATTTCACCATTCATACTAGCGAGTTTCTGGATCTACAACTAAACTCCCAACAAATGGATGATTATCACAGGGTAAAGTGAGGCAGTGCTTCAATGAAAACGGTCAGCAAAGACCTCCGAAGGTCCTTTCCTAAGGAACGAACGCTAACGTATGGCTCGGATACTTTTCATAACCAGCACTTTTAACATATACTCGTCAATTCTGTGTGTGTTTGTGTGGTGGGAGGGGGGGAAGTAGTGAAATTTCAATTAAGCATTAAGGAAACTACTAATTGGTTACATAGGCCAAAACTAAGAATCCTTTATTGGCTCAAGTTTCTCCATTGACCTTGGCCCCAGTGGGACACTGCCGCACCCTTTGACCCATCTGCCTTCATTCAGTTCGTGCTTCCAATTCTGGGCCATGAAACAAAGGCGGAACCTGTGACAAGACAGGTGTGAAAAGTATAACCTTTTATTCTATCTGTTAAATCAACAGAAACCAAAGGACTTGCCCTATTCCTTTTAGAAGGGAGGTGAGAAAGCTAATTCATTTGTTACGTGTAACAAAAAGTTTCCTATAGTGCTATTTTAATATTGCCGTTCTGTATTATTTGTTCCTTTAGAGTTCATTTGGAAGGACACCTTTTATACCATCAGCACTCAAAACTTTAAAATCTTAAGAAGAAAAAAAATGTTTCGTATCACACTCAACAGCCCATATTGATGACTGGAACCAGGAGGAGGTTTCCTACCTCTGAGGAGGAATGAAAGGCAGACAGAAGAGCAAAATGAGTCCTATTTCCGCGTACAGGAAGCTGGCCACCGCGGTCCACTGGAGGGTCATCTTTTCTTTTCTCTCTTCTCACCTAAACAGAGAAGCACTCATCTTACTGGGCTGGCTTTCCGCGAACACGGGGTGCCCGGCCCCCAGGGCGCAGTGCTTCTGTCCCGGGAGGGGACGGGGTCCCCCAAGTGGAGGCGCCGGCGCCGGGCGGGAGGGGGCGCAGGGGGAAGGGGGCCCGGCCGGCCCCCCCAACGCCAGCTCCCCGCGGCCCGCGCCGGGGAGGGACCTGCGACCGAGCGGCGGACACGGGATCGACGGGCCGGAGGCAGGGCCGGCCCCCCGGGCCCAACCGCCGCGCCCCCGCGCCCCGCCGGCCGGGCGCCCCCGCCCCGGGAGGAGGCCGGCGGCCCGGTCCCGCCCGGCCTTACCCCGCGCGGCCGCCGCTCCGCTCCGTGGGCGCCGCCGACGTCACACGCCGCGCGGGGCGGGCGGGCGGGAGGGAGGGGCGCCGCACCCCGCGCCGCCGGCCCTCCGCCCGGGCCGCACGCTCCCCGCCCACCCCCGCCCCCGCCCCGGGTGCGGGTCGCCGCGGGGTCCGGGCGTAGCGAAGGCGAGGATGAGCCACGTTAGGTTTCTCATTGGTGACGGGATCAGAGGAAGACAGACTTTTCTCTATGGGTGCTCCAGGCTCCCGATGGCTAAAAGTGTGGTTTAGGGGCGCAGGGGTCCTTAAGCGACGTTTTCTGATGGAGTTTGAGGGGTGAAGGGGGTGGAGGGGAGGGTTAGAGCGGGTAGGACAAATGCTGTGAGCACGTTTGAAACGGACTCCTTTTCTCTCCTGGCTGTTTAGGATAGAATCGGTTTCACTGTCCAGAAATAAGTTGTAGTTCAATAGAAGGGTTGGGATTGGGTTAGTTGAGCATCATTTTGTTCTTCTGGGTCCGCGGGGCAGTGGAAACATACTTTGTGTTTTACTGCGCTTGTCCGTGGGCTGGGGAGAGGCAATCAGCGTTAGGATGCTTGGAGACTGGTAGGAAAGGGAAACTATAGAGGCATGGGTATTTTCTTTCTGTTACCATTTCCCAGGGTTGCATTATATTTGTTTTAAAATGTTATGTACTTATTACCATTTTTTTTTTAAATTTTCAGTTACAGTTGACATAGTGTTTTGTTAGTTTCCAGCAGACAACTATTAGACATTAAATAAGTGATCATGCAGATAAATCGCACTCATCTGCTACCATACATAGTTATTAAAATATTTTTACTACTAGAGGCCCAGTGCATGAAACTCCTGCATGAGGGGATGTGTGTCCCTCAGCCCAGACTTCACCCTCTCCACTTTGGGACCCTCAAAGGATGTCCAGCTGCCCATTTAGGCCTGGGCCTAAGTGGGCAGTCAGACATCCCTCTTACAATCCAGGACTGCTGGCTCCCAAACACTCACCTGCCTGCCTGCCTAATTGCCCATAACTGCTTCTGCCTGCCAGCCTGATCACCCTTAAACACTACCCTGCAGCCTGATCAATACCTAACTGCTCCTCTGCTGGCCCAGTTGCCCCAACTGCTCTCCTCTACTGGCCTGGTCACCCCCGTCTTCCCCTGTTGGCCCCGTCACCCCTTGTTAGCCTGTTTGCTCCTAACAGCCCTCCCCTGCAGGCCCAATTGCCCCCAACTGCCCTCTCTTGCCAGACTGGCTGCCCCTAACAGTCCTCCCCTGCAGGCCCGGTCCCCCCAACTGCCCTTCCCTGCTGTCCATCTTATGTCCACATGGGGGCAACCATCTATGACCACATGGCAGTGGCCATCTTGTGTGTTGGATTGATGGTCAATCTGCATATTACCTTTATTATATAGGATATTCTCTGTTGTACTTTACATCCTTATGCCTATTCAGTTAACAATTAGTGCTTCTTAATCCCTTCATCTTTGTAACTGATCTCTGCAATCCCCCTCCCATCTAGATACAGAACCATCAAAATGTTCTCTGTATCTTGAGTCTAAGTTCTACTTGTTTTTAGATTCAATTGTTGATATGTATTTATTGCCACTTTGAATAACTATGAAGTATATATTAAAATTCATTTCATTTTCAAAATTGAGCTATCAATTGTTAAAGTGTGTATACATTTTTTGGGGGGACACCCTCTATTTTTCCTTCTTCTCAAAGACACTAACATTTCATGTAATACTGGTTTGGTGGTGATAAACTCTTTTAGCTTTTTCTTGTCTGAGAGGTTCTTTATCTGTCCTTTGAGTCTGAAGAATAACTGTGCTGGGTAATCTTGGTTGTAGGCCTTTGCTTTACATGGAATATTTCTTGCCAATCTCTTCTGACCTGCAGTTTCCATTGAGATAACCTTATGGGAGCTCCCTTGTAGGTAACTGCTTTTCTCTTGCTGCTTTTTAAGATTCATTTTGTCTTTAACCTTTTGGATTTCAATTATGATGTGTCTTGGCGTGGGCCTCTTTAGGTCATCTTGTTTGGGACTCTATACTTCCTGGACTTTTATGTCTATTTCCTTCACCAAGTAAGAGAAGTTTTGTTATTTTTTCAAATAGATTTTCAATTTCTTGCCCTCTCCTTTGTGGCACCCCCATGATACAAATGTTGGTATGCTTGAAGATGTCCCAGCGGCTCCTTACACTAGGGGTTCTTTTTTGTTGTTATGATTGGGTGTCATTGAATAATTTGATGGAAACATAAGTGTTAAATTATAGAAACAAAATCTAATTAAATTCAGCCATATACTATTTAAAACAAATACCTTGAGAAGTGTAATGCATGAATTAGGAAGTCACACTTTGATTTTTCAATTTGAACTTTTAATCTAAGTCATGAATGCAATTCTATATAGAATGTCTTGTTCCTTTTCTTTCTTTTTAAAAAAATATATTTTATTGCTTTTTTACAGAGAGGAAAGGAGAGAGATAAGAGAGTTAAAAACATCGATGAGAGAAAAACATCGATCAGCTGCCTCCTGCACACACCCAACTGGGGATGCGCCTGCAACCAAGGTACATGCCCTTGACCGGAATCGAATCTGGGACCCTTCAGTCCACAGTCCTATGCTTTATCCACTGAGCCAAACTGGTTTTGGCTGTCTTGTTCCTTTTCATTTTACAGAAGTTGGCATTTGTTTTGTCATTTCTCTGCACTTTTTCTTATTAAAAACATAGTTCATGTTAATTTACAGATACTATATGAGTCATACTTTTAGTATTAAAATAAAAAATTTATTTAAAAACTTTAAAAAACACAATTCCTTTAAAGTACATATTAAAACAATTTAGGAAGTCCAATCAAATCCCATAATTGTCTGTAAGGTAATCTAAGACTGCTGATGTGCTTGACAAAGCATTAAATATTCTTTTTTCTTGCCTGGAAGTTATCTTTTCCATCATGTACATTAAATGTTGATGGAAACACATAAAAGGAGTTCCAAGTTCAAGAGCAAGGTCAACCCAATCCCAGATACATTTCAGGGGGGTTTCTTCATATCCAGCAAACATGGCTGGGTTTGCTAAGAGTCCTCTTGCAACCATCACACCTATGAATTAAAGCATAGAACATTTATCCACATATTAAGAACTCATAGTTACAAGGTCACACTCAAACAAACAGAGAATTAAAAAATAAAGTATATTACAAGGTTTCACAATACCCTGATATTAGTCTGTGTAATTCAATTATAATATAATTTTTATAGTTCTTTTTTCAAGTCTAAAGGTAGTTACAGATTTTTTATTTTATTTTACTAAGACTTCTACATTAAGCAATTAATCTTTATGCTTTCTGTTAAGGGCAAATCCAAATTATCATAAATTGGGCTTGCTTGAAGTTAAGTTTTATCTGCATTCTCCCGCAGATTACCTAACAATAGGTATCACAGGGATTGGTGGGCCAGTAATTTAAGGGGATAAGGAAACTGCATCGATGTCTGGGGTTCTTTTGGTTCCTATGAATACTCTTGTGATCGCTCACTCTCAGTTCTAGTCAAGGTGTTCTATTTTACTAACAGGCTATCTGTAAGATTCTTAACTAGTCTTTCAATGGATATGATGGTGGCAGTATAAAGAATAAATTTACCTCAACTAACCTACTGTCTCTGACTAGAAGAGTTAACATACTTAAATAAGTTGCTTAGCTTAAACCAACACAAGAGGAAAATATAGTTCCAATTTAATGAAAAGTAAAGAAAACATTAACATTATTCTTCCATCCCCACTTTTTTTTTGCTACTTAAAAGACAAAAATTCAGGTACTTATTTCTTACCATTTGTACCAGTAATATGGCACACATTTTCTGCTTCTTTTAAGCTTCTGATGTCTCCATTAGCAATAACCGGTATAGACATATTTTCCTTAATTATTTTAATAGCTTCATAGTGAACTGGCTGGTGTCTTTCTTCAACGGTTCTCCCATGGACTGTAATCCAGGAGACTCCCGTTGCTTCAGCCTTTCGACAAAGATCCACAGTTCTTGCAAGGTCATCATGGATCCTATAATTTTAAAATTATAGCCATCTTTTTATAGCACATAAATCAAAGCTAAATTTAATAACTAAATACAATAATATTTTATATAAAACCTTAGGTAGTTTTTCTACATCATATTATCACTATATGTCACTATCAGTAAGGTTTTTTTTGCTCAGGGATCAGTTCCAATTTAAGATTTCAAATGTAGCTATTTCACTATTGTCAATAATAGGATGACAAGTTTTATCTTATCTAGTGCTCCTCTCCTTTGGCTTACAAAACTGAAAATGTTAGTCAAATACTCCACACATGAATTGAAAGATGCTATCCTAATATTTGCTTGTGTATGAGCATTCCCCAAATGGGAGAAAATAATACTTATTTATCTTAAAATATATTTTTCACCTGTCACCAAAAAACTGATTCCTGGTTTATTTTATTTTCATTGTGAAATTTTAGTGCAAATACCATTCCTATTTTCTACTCTTGGTACCAGAAATGTATCTTAGCATTAATTAAGTAGTACATAGAAAAAGTTAAGGGTTTCTTTTTGAGGAGAGTTTTAAAGTTTTTTTCTCTCACAGAACTGATTAAAAAAAAAAAAAAAAAAGGAAACATTGGTGAGAGAAACATCAACTAGCTGCCTCCTGCATACACTACACTGGGGATCAAACCCCAAACTGGGGCATATCCCTGACCAGGAATTGAATTGGTGACCTCCTGGTGCCTGGGATGATGCTCAACCAACCGAACCACACTGGCCAGGCGTGGATAAAAGTATTTAATAATAAAAATTTTTTTCATTTCTGTTAAACAATACAAAGAGGAAATTACTCTGGATTATAAAAAAAAATACTGTATATATTCATTTTCTAAATATCTTATTTCAACATTTCTATACACCACCTGCAAGTTAAGGATAGACAGCCCTGAAGCCCCAAACAGAAGGAATATTCTTTTATTTCTTAAGTAAATAACTATCTGTCAACAGGTTAAAATATTTTTACCTTATTTTAATAGATACTGAAAATCTGGGATTTTCCACTTGATTTCTTACTTGTTTCACCATATCTTGAACAAGCTCTGGCTTGTTTATTAAGCAAGCTCCATAACCGTCAGCCATTGCCCACCTTTATGAAGCAAACACAACCACAAATAAACTGTAGTTGAAAAGAAGATTGCCCACCTTTATGAAGCAAACACAACCACAAATAAACTGTAGTTGATAAGAAGATACATTTCTAAAGGCTCTATAAGTGCATCTAGTATTTTTCTATCTAACAATCTTGAATGGAATCAGATTTTTACAATTCATAGATCCAATGTTTCTTTTAAAAAATATATATATACTTTATTGATTTTCTTACAGAGAGACAGGGAGAGGGCTAGAGAGGTAGAAACATCGATGAAAAGAGAAACATTGATCAGCTGCTTCCTGCACACCTCCTACTGGGGATGTGCTCGCAACCAAGGTACATGCCCTTGACTGGAATCAAACCTGGGTCCCTTCTATCTGCAGACTGATGCTCTATCCACTGAGCCAAACCTGTTAGGGCAGAGCCAACATTTCTAACTTGACCAATTTAAAATTAGGAAAACAGGTTCCCAGTTCAAAAAGTACTTAGAGGAAATGGTTTTCACTGGCAAGTCAGAAAATTAAATTACTATCCATTCAACCAGAACAGATTTAAGTACTTGTAATTAATTTCAATTATTTCAGATTTTTTAAATTCCAAATTTGATGTTTATTATACATAATAAGAGGTTTTATTAGTCTTAATAGTAGAGAGATAAGTTTGGCTTATAGCATTCCAACATGACTAAATAGCTTATTTAACTCTCCTAATGAGTATACAAATATGTCTAATCTGATTTGGATTATGCTGTATTTAAAACCTTGATTTTATTATTTGGACACATTCTGAATTATTGTCAGATAACCTGTTACAGTGTCAGAAACATAGGGATATTGTCAAATTAAGTGCATCCTATAAATACACAGTTATTTAGAATCACCAAATAATTGTGGCATAGGGGAAAGAAAAGTAATTATAAGAAGGTATTCTTATAAAGAAAATTAATTAGGAGAAAATAAGTGGTGAGCTCCCAAATCATAGAAACAGTTTCTAGAGCACATATATCTGACATGACAGTAAAAATAAATTTTAGAATTTGCTATAAACATCAGTGTCTCATGGAATGTTTTAGAATTTGCTATAAACATCAGTGTCTTATGGATGAGGTTTAAGGCAGATCCACACTTTAAAAAAATTGTAGTGGTTAGGTAAGATAAAACAGCTGTCAAGGGGTCTTTACATTGTTTCAGCCATCAGAAAATACCTCTGCATGTATGTTCCTAAATAATCTTCCCTTATTTTTAATTCTTAGTTAGAGCCCAAGTGCTTTAACTATTTTCCTTACTTTTTAATTATTGGAAAGCTAGAAAGATAGTTTACCATGTTCACATAGTTTTTTCCTAATCTTTTTGAAAATTCTTCCAACTTCTTTTGAGCTTTACCTCTGAGGGCAACCACAGTTAATGTCTATTCCATTCGCATAAGGACAGACTATACGAGCAGCATCAGATAAAAGTCTTGCATCATTAGCAGCAAACTGAACAATCAATGGGCAATCACCTGATAAAATGAATAGCTCAACATTAAAATTCACAAAAACACACATACACACACCTGCACACACGAGATACCAATATAAAATAACCATTTTTAGCCTAAGAAGTATCTGTTCAAACAAGAGAGCATTAAAATAATTTTAAACATTTTAAATAAAAAGCAATTCACATTTAGTTCAAATCCAAATGTAAGGTTTGATTGAATGAAAAGTACAACACTGTTGACAAACAGACCCTTTCCAAAGATGAGAATTATTGTATTCCAGGACAATTTTATGTGTATCTGTAAATTTTTAACCAATGTGAACAATCTATGTATTGTACATTGCTGTAATACTTTATTTTTAACCTGATGTGCCTGGGAGCTGTCCTCAGACTTTTCTTTTCAGTGGCATATTCCACTGTATATAGATGACGGCACATAATGTACTTCTAGATTGCTTTTTGTTTGTGGCTATTGCAAACAATGTGATGAGGATACTCTCACATGCTTTTGTTGGCACATTCAGGTGTGTAACTTTTGAACAAGCATCTAACATTTTATAGACATTACAAAAATTTCTTTCAAAACAATTTACCAACTCTGGGGACCCTATTCAGATGTTCAATGTCAATTAGAGTGTGGTGGGCCTATTCAGAGTACATCAGATATTCAAGGCCATTCTGAGTGTGGGAATCTGAAGTGTTTAAGGCTAAGATGCTATACACAGGTGCAAGAGCAAGGCCACAGTAGTCTGTATGTACACTGCATAAGTGTGCTCTTCCATAAATCAAAAGACTGAGGTCACTATTTGGCAAGAACCCTCTTTTGTCTAAGTAGTATAAAATGTTAATGACCAACAGGCAGCATGCGGCTGCTCAAATAATGGCTGTAGATACAGAGGCTGCTGCTGCTGCTGTGTGAGAAAGATGTATGGTGTGCAGTTACTGTATGGGACTTTGCTTTGAAGAACTGTTTTGTTTAGTGGCTCCTTGTTAGCAATGGCTACTTGGCCTCTGGCTCCCACTATAAAGACTCTCATATATAGCCACAACTTCTCATAGCTTCTCTGTCATTGAATTCCTGGTGATCAAGGGGGTCCAGCCTCTCGGATTCAACAATTGGCATAGTGGAACAGGATGAAGGAACGGAGTTCCAACAGCAACATAGATACATACCAATATAGAGTAAATTCTTGTTTCCTTGTAACTTATCCTATGTTATATATCCAATAGTGTGTATATTTTTCTTTCTGGGCTTTCCATATTCTTGGCACATTTTTTATATGCACAATTTTTCTTTTAGTTATTCCTTTTTATTTAACTTTTTATAAAACAATGAAATTAGCTCTATCATAAATAAAAAAAATACTAGAGGCTCAGTACATGAAAATTCATGTACTGGAGGTGGGGTCCCTCAGCCCAGCCTGTCCCCTTTCATAGTCCGGGAGTCCTCAGGGGCGGGAGGCGACCCAGCAATCCGGGGAAGGTGATGCCATTGCTGGCCCTGGTTATCTGAGCCTCGGTTCCAACATCTGAGGCTTGCCTGCACCCTGAGTGTTGGCTTGGCAGCCGCCATCTCAGGCTTGCCTGCGCATCAGGCTGGCCCAGGGAGGTTGGGGGGCTGAGGGGACTGGGGGACTCCAGAGGCAGGCATGTGGGGCATTTGGGCACCACCAACTTTGAGGGCGTGGCAGTCGAGCATATTACCTCCTTATTGGCTGTGGGCACTGCCATCTTTGAGGGTGGAGAAGTCAATTAGCCTATTCCCTCCTAATTGGCTATGGGTGCCACCATGTTTAAGGGTGGGGCAGTCAATTAGCATATTCCCTCCTTATTGGCTGTGGGTGCTGCCATCTTTGCAACAGCGTGAGGGTCAATTAGCATATTCCTTCTTTATTAGATAGGATCATAAACATTTTTCCAATTTTAGGTGTTTTTTTTTTAGTGTATTTGTGCTATTTTCTTACATATAAAAGTTTAAATTTTAATATAGCCAAATATATCAATTTTCCTAGGTTTTAAAGGACAAATTTTTTTTCCATCTTTGGGTTAGTGTTAAAACTCTGGATAGATGTATTTTAATTTTTCTAAAGACTTTTTGAGGACTACCTGTGTGAGATTTACTGGGTACCTGCCAAAAATGCAGATTTCTGGGTATCATCCAGTTCCGCTAATTTACAGTATTATCCTGGGGTCAGAAAATTTGCCTTTTCCTGAGGATGTAGGATGCTTTCCCCTTTGTAACTGAAGAGAGCTATAGAATTTCAGTTTAACATTTACTTATGGGTCTAATCTATTTTCAACACTATGCTAGATACTGAGGATATGAATCAGTAAGAAATAGTTCCAGGTCTCAGGGAGCCCACAGTCCAGGAGGAAACATAGGCATTCAAAGAGAAAATTATAACACAGCAGGATTAAGTGCAACATTTAAAGACTGTGCTTCAAAGAAATAATATGAGTGGAGAGTCATTAGGAAAGTACCTAAGCCACAAAATCCCAGAGCTAGATTCAGAAGCATAAACTGTTGTTTGTCAAGAGAAATAGGGATATAAGGGACAAGCATGGCTGGGAAGGAGAATCTAGGTAGAGAAGTATGAGAGAAATAGAGCATGGGCCTTAAAATAACTTAGCATTTGTGAGTAATAAAGTCAGTGGGCTCTGGAAAAAAACAAAAAACTAATAGAAGATAAAGCTGAGGATGTATTCAGAGGCTAGATCATGAAGAATGTTACATATTATTCACAGATGCTAGAATTTTACTCTTTGGGCCAGTGGTTATCAATCTTTAGCAAGCTTAGAATCATCTAGAAGGCTTTTTAAAACAGGTCTGGACCACATACCCAGAGTTTCTGATTCAGTAGGCCTGGAGTAGAGGCTGTGAATTTTCATTTCTAATTAAGTTTCCAGATGCAGCTTTTCTTGCTGGTCTGGGGAATCACACTCTGAGAATCACTGCTTTAGGCAAAAAAGAGATCTAAGAGAAGTGTTCAAATTTACATTTTAAAAAGGTCACTTTGGGTTGTTTAGAGGATAGTTTAGATTGGGACAAGAAAGGGGGAAGTGAGACAGGAATCTAATTTAATAGTCTAGGTGAGAGATCGTGGGCCCTAAGGAAGGCTTAGTATTTTGTATACCATCCAGTTCGAAGACACTCAATAAAAACATATTTTACAAATACTTATTAAGAGACATTATATACTAAAAGATTAAAAAATAAAATCTCTGAATTGGGATTTTTAAGATTTACCAAGTCAACAAACTCTGAGTTTCACATACCTTGGTTTGTGGTAAATTCACTGTCTCTGGCTTTTTCAGATCTGACAAAATCAGCAGCTACTATCATTGGTGTGTAGCACAGATCACAATTGTACTTTCTTACTAGTGTTCTAAAAGCTAACCTGTAAAGGGATAAAACTTTAATTAGGCGTTTAGAAATCAGCCCAATCATATGTACTTCCAAGTTTAATTTAGTTAACTATTAAATATTTATTAGAGGAAAGGTCTATGTATTGGGAGATGGAGATCTCCCTGGACTTCCTGCTTAGTATAACTAAAACCCCTGGATTTTATAGTAAAAAAAAAAAAGAAAGAAAAAGTTTCAAAGGTGAAGAAAACGGACATGCTAGTGACCTCAGGACCTGAGGAATAACAATGGTGAGTTTCTTGGGTTTTCTTTTTACCTGAAATATCCCACACTTGGAGCTGAAGAAGCTGGCAACTGGAAATACCAACGTGTGCCAACAAAAGCGCCTTAACAGAAGTCTGCTCTCCCCAGCCAAACAGCCAGGAAAGGGTCAGCCTCGCAAGACAGAAAACAGTACAGAATAGCAGCTCGACTCCAGCCAAACACCAAGAAAAGACAACTGTGGTTTCCTCTCCACAAAGGCTGAGTGGGGAGCCTAGGTTTCTACCTTTCCAAGGCTGTGACAAGGTTCTCCAGTGTCCCTCCAAAGTAGTATCAGAAAAGGCCAGGTAGGTAGCTGGGCCTTCAATCCTTGCTGGCAAGTTACAAGGTGCCTCCAGAGGTATCAGTGGAGACCTCATGGGAAGTCTACACCTACCCAGCAGCAGGGAGGCGCCCTCCTTCCTCCCACAGGGAGCAGCATCAGAGCACGCTGAGAGCAGAACCAGGACTTTCATCATGCCCAGTAGCTGCCAAGCCACCCACTCCATGTGGACCTGGAACTCTCCCTGCTGCTCAGCAGGAATGAGGAGCCCTTTGCCCTCAGAGTGTCAAAGGAGACTAAATGGGGAACCTGGACTTCTACCTCGACCTGATTGTAAAGAGGTGGTGCCTCATCTTTCTCCTGCTGTAGTGGTGTCAGAAAATCAACAGTTAAAACAGAAGGTTCAATACTCAGAATCAATATTATCTACCATATTAATAGGCTAAAGAAAAAAATCGTGATTATATTAACAATGCAGAGAAAGCATTTGACAAAATAATACTCATTCATGATGAAAAGAATTCTCAGAAAAATAGAGAAGACCCACAAAAAGTCCTTCAGCTAACATTACACTAACTGGTAAAAGATAGATTACTTTCCCCCTAGATTAAGAACAAGGCAAAGATGTCTGCTTTCATCATTCTTATTTAACACAGTGCTGGAACTTCTAGTCACTATAATAAGGCGTGATCAAAGGCATATGATAGAAAGGAAGAAAGGAAACGAGGTCTCTTATACATTGTTGGTGGGAGCATAAAACATATAGCCACTCTAGAAAAGTTTGCAGTTTCTTAAGTAAATTAAACATATAACTACCATATCTATTATCCTAGATATAAAAATTTCCGTTCACACAAAAACCTGTGCAGACATGCTTATATTTATTTAATAACCATTATATTATAGATAGGAGTTATAAGCACTATTGTTTTAAAAAACTGTTTTTATTGAGAGAGGAAGGGAGAGAGAAACATGGGTAAGAGGGAGAAACATTGGCTGCCTCCTGCACGCCTCCTACTGGGGGGGTCAAGCCCGAAACCTGGGCAAGTGCCCTGACTGGATTCAAACCAGCAACCTCTTGGTGCATGGGAGGGCGCTCAACCAACTGAGCAACGCCAGCCAGGAGGAACTCGGAGAGGTTAACTGTTTACTCAGGGCCACACACATACTAGGCAAGTGGTAACATCAGGACTCAAGCCTTGATCATGATCCAAAAGCTAAGTGTTGGAAGATGCCATGTTGTGAAGTGGTCTTACTTTTAAAAAGTCAGCATAAAAAGGAAGTCACCATTTAACAATACTTACTTTGAATATCGAACCATTGGGGCGGAGACTTTTACAAACTGCCCAGAATGAAATAGTTCTATTGGATCTTTTATCTTTCTTGACATATTGTGTTTTGTACGCAGTCATTCTTCACGAACACAGATTTGTTTCAAATCTGAAAAACAAACAAACAAAACACACACACAACAGAAAACCACAATCAGTATACATAGAAAAAAGGTACTTTCATTAGATGAATTCCTATCATTCTAACAATTTCAATGGCCAAGAACACACATTTTTCATCAGGCCAGTGGGCTTTGAAGTCTCTTTAGCTTATTTTGATAGTATCAAATAGGATATTACAAAATTCTGCCTTTATAAGTTACTGATAGTTTTAGCACTTTGGGAAATTATATTTGTTATGTACAGATTATGCTTGTTCATGTCAAACACTAACAGTTTCAAATTCTATACTTAACTCATTAAAGTAACACTAGAGGCCCGGTGCATGAAATTCGTGCATGGTGTGTGTGGCGTGTTTCTTACCCCAGCCTGCACCCTCTCCAATCTGGGACATTTCTCTCACAATCCAGGACTGCTGGCTCCCAACTGCTCACCTGCCTGCCTTCCTGATTGCCCTAACCGCTTTTGCCTGCCAGTCTGATCACCCCTTAACCATGCCCCTGCCAGCCTGACTGATGCCTAACTGCTTCCCTGCAAGCCTGCCGTCCCCTATAGGTCTGATCACCCCTAACTGCCCTCCCCTGCAGGCCTGGTCACCTCTAACTGCCTTCCCCTGAAGGACTGATCCTCCCCCCACCCCCCCAACTGCTCTCCACTGCAGGCCTGGTCACCCCCAACTTGCCTCCTCTGCTTGTCTGGTTACTCCTAACTGCCTGCCCCTGCAGATTTGATCGCCCCCAACTGCCCTCCCTTTCAGGCTTGGTCCCTCCCAACTGCCCTCTTCTGCTGGCCATCTTGTGTCCACATGGGGGCAGGATCTTTGGCCACATGGGGCAGCCATCTTGTGTTGGAGTGATGGTCAATCTGCACATTACACTTTTATTAGATAGGACAGAGGCCTGGTACATGGATGGGGGCTGGCTGGTTTGCCCTGAAGGGAGTTCCGGATCATGGTGGGGGTTCCCTTGGAGTGTGGGGTGGCCTGGGCGAGGAGCCTGTGGTGGTTTGCAGGCAGGCCACTCCCCCTGGAGACCCTGGTATCTGGAATTTTCTTATACAATTGAAACTTTGTAGCCTGGAGTGGAGCCAAGCCTCCTGCTTGTTCTTTGGCAGCAGCCATTTCTGTTGGGACTTATGTATCTTCTATAATTGAAACTTTGTAACCTTAAGCTGAGGCCAAGACAGGCCAGGGCTGCGGAAGCTTGGCTTCCTCCATTGTCAGGGAAACCTAAGCCTCCCTCCTACTCTCTGTGGCTGCAGCTATCGTGGTTGGGTTTATTTGCATATTCACTCCTGATTGGCTGGTAGGTGTGGCTTATGGGCATAGCAGAGGTATGGTCAATTTGCATATCACTCTTTTATTAGATAGGATAACTGCATAGTAAATCACTTTTATACTGAAAGAGGAACAAATTATTAAATTCAGCAATTCATAGTATTTTATAGACAACAAAATTAGTGTTGTCTGAGTTCTAACTGAACCGAAGAGTGAGAAGGCCTAGACTGGCATGAACCTTATATACCATCTAAGTTTCTTTTAGAGTTTATAATGTAGGTCAGTGTTTTCAACATTTTTCATCTCATGGCACACATACTCTAGTAAAATTCTGCAGCACACACACACACAAAAGTAGATATTTTGTTGATCTGACAAAAAAATAGGTATAATTTTTAAAGGTGATTGTGACTTAAAAAATATATTTTTAGCCGAACCGGTTTGGCTCAATGAATAGAGTGTCGGCTTGGGGACTGAAGGGTCCCGGGTTCGATTCCGGTCAAGGTCATGTACCTTGGTTGCGGGCATATCCCCAGTAGGGGGTGTGCAAGAGGCAGCTGATCGATGACTCTCTCATTGATGTTTCTAACTCTGTATCCCTTTCCCTTTCTCTCTGAATAAAATATATTAATTTATATATTTTTTATTTTATTGATTTTACAAAGAGGGAATGTGAGAAACATTGATTTGTTCCGCTTATTTATGAATTTACTAGAGGCTCGGTGCACAAATTGGTGCACAGGAGGGGTCTGGCCAGCCTGCCCCATCAGACTGGGTAGGTGGGGCGGGGTGGGGCAGGCGAAGGGGAGGAGCTGCGGGCCACTGGCCGGCCCCAACCCTGGTTGAACTCCCAGTCAAGGAGACAATTTACATATTAGCCTTTTATTATATAGGATTGGTTGATCCTTGTATGTGCCCTGACCAGGGATCAAACTCACAACCTTGACATATTGGAATGATGCTGCAACCAACTGAGCTAATAGGCCAGAGCAGGTATAATTTTGCTTCACTCACACCTGATGGCTATTGTGTTGGATCTTTTTATATGACAATCTTGAGAAGTGGTCAGTGCCTCTGCCTAAATTGCATGTTTTTAAAATTCTTGCAGCACAGCTCTCTGGTGAGTGTAGCTACTATACTTGAAAGGCTGTTGGTTCAATTCCCAGTCAAGGCACATAACTGGATTGTGGGTACCATCCAATATAAAGGCCAAAGGGGAAAAAAATTCATATTTCAAAAATACGCTTAGTTAACAATAAAGAATTTCAGATAATGAAACCTAAGTCTGAGACACTGCCCTTCATAATCCATTTGACCTCTATTCAAAACCATTAAGCTTACCATGATTGAGATCAAACAAATATTAGGAAACACCTGAGACAGAGAAAGCAAGCCCTCAGCGGGTTTGGCTAGTCCCATGCTTCTAGATTTAGTTCACCGGTTCTATTCGGGTCAGGGCACAGGCCTGGGTTTCAAGTTCCATTCCCAGGAGGAAGTCAATCAATGTTTCTCTCCCTTTCTCTAATACCAATAAAAATATAATTTAAAAGAAAAAGGGAAAACACAATTCCACGTACCATGAGACTTGCTTGCTTTAGCTGTTTAAGTATTAAATGCATTTAGATTTATAAAGTACTTAGAAAAGTGTTTAGCATCGAGTAATTACTATTATTGCAACTTCTTGAAATACTCAACAGAACTAAGAGAACTACCTAACTCTGAATTAGGGGGAAAACAGCTCCCTGTGTGTATATGAAGTTGTATTACATTTTCTTTGTATAAATAAATGTTTGTTAACCTTCTTACATACGTGTTTGATCTGTTAACTTACCAGCATTTATCTTGGAGGAATCTAGGTGAATGCCTAATGCAGATGTAGCAGCGGAGATGATAAGAACTTGACTTTTTTTTTTTTTTTAAGTAACTTTATTGATTTCGGAGAGGAAGGGAGAGAGAGAAGCATCAATGATGAGAGAGAACAACCCACTGGCTGCCACCCGCACGCCCCCTACTGGGGATCTAGCCCGCAACCCGGGCATGTGCCCAGGCCTAACCAGAATCGAACCCGGGACTCTTCAGTCCACAGGCCGACACTCCATCCACTGAGCCGAACCGGCCAGGGCACGAGAACTAACTTGATTTTACAGCTTTTTAGTTCAGATACGGAAAGCCCATCCGTTTGCAATAGGACCACAACTTTGGCATCCCTCAACGCACGTGGCTGGAACCGAGAGGAAGCAGAAAAGCGGGTCCTGACCTCCTGGGAGGGAGGACAGAGCCGCAGCCCACTCGTCCTTTCCGGGCTCCGGCTTCCTTCTCCCCCGGCTCTCGGCTCTCCCTGATTCTCACCACCGCCCCGGCAGCAGCTCTCCCTCCCAGGCTTTCCCCGTCCGCCTTCCGCTCAGGACTGAGGATCGGGGCGTGGGGCAGAGAAAGCTGGGCAACTAACGCCTAACTCCCGCCAGCCGAGCCTGGGGGGCGCCGGCGGGGCTCCCCCACCCCCCGCGCCCCTCTCCGCCCCCGCGGGGCCCTCGATCTCAGGGTAAATAAATACCTGCTTTAGCGGTCAGCGCTGCGGCCACGTCCCGGCGCGCCCCTCCTCCCCCGCGGCCCGGGAGCCACACCGGCCCTCGCGGGCGGCGCTTTCCGCCGAGTCCCCGGCTCCAGCCTCCCCGCTGCGCTGGGACCCGCGGGCTCCCCGGGCAGAGCCCGTCCAGCTGCGGCCGCTGAAGCCCACTCACCCGGCGGATCCGGAGCGGTGGGCGTGGCTTGGCGGAGCGGGCGGCGCCGGGAGATTGCGTCACCGCCAGGGCTGGCATGTTCGCTGACGTCATCACCGCGCGACTTGACAACATGGAAGGTGAGGACGGCGGCGGCGCTGGAGCCGGACACGGAGCTCTGGGCTCTCGGGCGGCTGCAGCGACGGTCCGGGAGCTCCTGCAGGACGGTAAGGAGGCCGGAGGGACTGTCCTGCTCTGTGCCGGGCCCTGTGTGGGACTTGACCCGCAGTCGCTCTGCAGAAAGTTTTCCGGATCTTGCGGTGACCACTCCCCTCCGCCTGGCCCCCTGGCGTCAGGGTGCTGGCCTTGCCAACTCGCGTCCTGGGACACCTGCTGTCTACTTGCTCCTCATTTCAGCTCTACCTTGCCCGCGCCTGGGGCTTTTGGTCGGTGCCCCAGGTCTTGACCCAAAGGGGAAGCGTTTCATCCCATGAAAAGTGTTGTAGGAATCTCTTTCACGGCCCGCCTGGAAAGTTCCAATCCAGGGTTGGGGTTCTGGAGAAGGGCTGCACACAAATGAACGGACCTGGTACTTGAAGAAATTCAACTTGGTGATATGGGGGGCCAGGCAGTAGTCCAACTCTAGTGGGAGAACTACTCACTGCTCTGGTCCCGCGGTCCCTTTTATTGAGGCTTTGGGGAAAACATCTTAGGCAACATAAACAGAAATTTACATGTTGCCCTTAGGCAGGAAATAACGGAAACTTTCACGGGACAAAAAAGGTGGAGGCTGCTTCAGCTAACAATGTCTCAACTAAAGGGTGAGTGGTTAGAGCAATTAAGGTAGTTGACCAGCCTTCCTGGCTTCCTGTCAATATCTCTTTTTAGTGAAACTGATTTGCTTTCCAGCAAGTGTAAGACCAGAGCAGATGACTGGCGCTTAATGAAAGAGGGACTTATTTTTAAGTGCAGCGGGCAACGGGACGTTCTCTCTGTTAAATTCTTGGACTGCACAGGTGACATCTCCTGCAGGTTCGTTTGTTTATCCACAACCATGGGCGGAAGAGAGTTTGGAGCATTCGTTCAGACTGGGATTAACTATAGTAATTGTATACTCTATAATAATTAGGTTTAGGATGACCAGGCCGGCCGAGGAGGGAAGTTGGTGGCAAACAGGCTGGCAGGGGAGCAGTTAGACATCAATCAGGCTGGCATGGGATTGGTTAAGGGGTGATCAGGTTGGCAGGTAGAAGTGGTTAGAGGCAATCAGGAAGGCAGGCGGGTGAGCAGTTGGAAGCCAGCAGTCCTGGATTGTAAGAGGGCAGCCGGACATTCCTCGAGGAGTCCCACATTGGAGAGGGTGCAGGCTGGGCTGTGGGATACCACTCCCCTCCCCCCCCCCCATGCACAGATTTCATGCACCGGGCCTCTAGTGTATTAAAATAATTTCATAATTTAATCTTTTCTACTTCATTGTAAAACCACTAGTTATATTCCACAGTGTTAATAATATCACCTCGCATATAGTAGGTGCAGAATACATTTTTTAAAAAAATTGAACAACATCAAGAATCATATACAAACATTTGGAGACCATAGTAGATTATAAGTAAAAGTTCTGTGGGTGAAAAAGGGGCCGCCTACTAAACCTGACAAGCTCTGGGGACGTCTGCCTGGTAAGCCAGACAAACTCAAGAGACCTAATGTAACCACATAGGAGGGTCTGAAATTAAAATTTACTAACTGAAAATGAATTGGGATGGTTAGTCATGTCCTAGGCTGGTGTCTTTCTTTACAAAGCTCAATGTTTAATTGAGCCTGTCTACTGTCTTTTTGCATCTATAACAACATATCTTTGGAATGTCAGAGTAACTCCCTATTGCCATACCCTTCAGGGCACAATCTCCCATCAGAACACGGGACCACAGAACCCCCTCGTTATCTTTTTAAAAAATATATATATTTTATTGATTTTTTACAGAGAGGAAGGGAGAGGGATAGAAACTTAGAAACATTGATGAGAATGAAACACTGATCAACTGCCTCCTGCACACTTCCTACTGGGGATGTCCCCACAACCAAGGTACATGCTCTTGACTGGTATCAAACCTGGGACCTTTCAGTCCACAGGCCAAAGCTCTATCCACTGAGCCAAACCGGTTAAGGCCTCATTGTTATCTTGTTCTCCCACATCTGTTTGCTGTGTTAATTGTTAACTATCCAGTATCCACCCATGCAAAAGAAGTATTTGTCTTTTCATTTTACTCTTTATCCAGTCTTAGAGATTTCCTAGCTTTGCTTTCTTATGCCTCCCTAAACTACCACCAATGGATTTCCTATAACCCCTTATGTCATCTCTGGAGCATTTTTCTCAATCCATTGAGATTTTGCTTCTTGGCATTGTCATCAGTTAAGCTCAAATAAACACCTGAAAATTCTTACAGGGTTTGGGTATTTCTTACATCTGACAGTTTTCTCTGACGGTTGTATATGTTATTATTGCCCATAATTACTTGGCTTATTTTTATTGATTTCAGAGAGGAAGGGAACATCAATGATGAGAGAGAATCATTGATAGGCTGCTTTCTGCATGCCCCCTACTGGAGATGAAGCCGAAAAATCAGGATATTGACCTGAATCGAACTCAGACCTTTCAGTCGCAGGCTTATGCTCTGTCCACTGAGCCAAACCAGCTATGGCAATTACTTGGCTTCTCATAACATATATACTTTTGTCAAAACATAATTAATGGTGGTGTTTCCCTTTTTTTAATTTTTATTTTTTTAAATTTTCTTATTGATTTTTAGAAAGAGGAAGGGAGAGCGAAAGAGAGAGAAACATCCATGTAAGAGAAAAACACACCCCGACCTGAGATGAAACCCATAGTCTAGGCATATGTCCGAGATCGGGAATCCAACTGGTGTCCCTTTGGTGCACAGAATGGTGCTCAACCAACTGAGCCACACCAGCCAACACTAATGGTGGTGTTTTCTGAACTAGATTTTGTTAGATTCTGAAGGTTAGATTCTGTCTAATGTATCTTTGTATCTTAATTTAAATTTAATTGAGTTAAATTTTGAGTTCCTGATATATGGGCAGTTTCCACCCTCAAGTAGCCCACCATTTTAGTAGGGGAAATAGTCTTACAGAGCTATAAAGACAGGACTGTAATGGGATTGGTAGGGCAGTAGTAAACTGTGTACAAAGTAAAACATTAATATGTACAGAGGAGGATGGAAATGGGGAGTGGTTAGGGGAGTGTCAGGAAAGTCTAGATAGAGTTGGTTTTTTAAGTGTAAATAGAACTCCCCAGAAGTGGAAAAAAACAACACGTCAGACATATATATTTTCAGTAGGATGAATTCCCGGAACTATAATCAGTTTTTGGAGGTTAAATATTACTCACTTATGCCTTTTATATATTCCAATTTAGTTCTCTTACTTATCTTCCATAGTGGTTATTTAAATCTTCTTTACTCTTTTCAAACTTAACAAATGACTTTCAACTTCCTTTTCTTTTTTATTATTTATTTATTTGGAAACTTACTGAAGTACAAGTACAGACTCGCGAGTGGGAAGAGGGAAAGAATCTCATAGCATAGACTCCTATATGGGGAGGGGAAAGAGTCCCCTCAACTTTCTTTAAAAAAAAAAAAAAATAGCCATGGCTGGGTGGGTCATTTGGTTGGAGCATCGTCCAGTACACCAAAAGGTACAAGTCTGTGTCCTGGTTAGGGCACATATCTAGGTTGGGCTTGTACAGGAGGTAACTGATCCATGCTTCTCTCCATTTCTCTCTCTCCTTTTCTCTCTCTCTCTCAACATATCTTCAGTGAGTGGTTAAAGAAAGAAAGAAAAGGAGCGAGAAGGAATCTACCAGGTGTGAGCTTTCTTCACTTCTTGCCGTCAAACTTATAAGCTAAACCTGAACCTGCAGCCATCTTTTCTTCCCGTTCCTCTCATACTTTCAATTATAACAGAAGTGAAGTCTCTGCTCCTTCCTAAGGACTGCCCTCCTCTTGTGCTCTGGATTTTCTTTTTGTCTTCACCAGGATCCAGTCACCCTCATGCTATGCCTATGAAATCGCTTTGCCCAGGTCTCCAGTGAATCCCTTGTAGATAAATCAAATGGACACAGCATTATTTACAGTAACCAAGATCGGAAGTAGTCCACGTACCCATCAGTAGATGAGTGGATAAAAAAGCTGTGAGCCCTGGCTGGTGTGGTTCAGTTGGTTGGGTGTAGTCCCGTGCCCCAAAAGGTTGCTGGTTTGATTTCCTGTCAGGGCACATGCCCAGTTTGTGGGTTCAATCCTTGGTTGGGCATGTGTGGGAAGCAACAGATGGATGTTTCTCTCTCACAATGATGTATCTCTTTTTATCTCTCTAAAATTCAAGTCAATAAAAATGATTAAAAAAAAAACTATGGTACATTTACACAATCAAATACTACTTGGCTGTGAAAAAACAGGGAGATTGTATCTTTTGTGACAGCATGGATAGACCAGGAAGATATTATATTAAGTGAAATAAGCCAGTCAGAAAACACCTTATGATTCCACTTAACATGTGGAATCTAATTAACAAAATAAACTAACAAACTAGAAACAGAATAACAGATAACTCAGAACAGCCTGACAGCTGTCAGAGGGGAAGAGGATTGAGGGCTGGGTGAAAAAGGTGACGTGATAAAGAAGGAAAACCCCCCCCACATAGATACAGATGGTGAGTGCCAGAGGGAAAAGGAGGTGGGGGGGGGGGGGGAGGTGGAAGAGAGCGAAGAGGTATAAATGGTGTCTGTAAGAGACTTTACTTTGGGAAGTGAGTGCATGATACAGTATGCAGATGGTATGTTACAGAGTTTCACATTTGAAACTTGTATGGTTTTATTGAGCAGTGTCACCCCAATAGATAAAAAAAATATTTTTTACACTTTTTTTCTCCCCTAATCTGCACCTGAGGTCATACTTAGAGAGAAACATCATCTGTCATTCACAAACTTTAAAATAACTCTAGAATGTTAACAAGCATTATCCTTGAATTATGTTCATATTCATCTTTATATAAAGACTAGAGGCCCCGTGCATGAAATTTGTGCACTTGAAGGGGGAGGGGGGTGTCCCTCAGCCGGGCCTGCGCCCTCTTGCAGTCCGGGAACCCTTGAGGGATGTCCAACTGACAGCTTAAGTGAGCGGGCCTAAGCTGTCAGTCGGACATCCTTAGTGCTTCTGCAGAGGCGGGAGAGGCTCCTGCCACTGCTGCTGCACTCACCAGCCCTGAGCCTGGCTTCTGGCTGAGCTCCTTTTGTGGGATTGGGATGAAACTGGCTCTCTGACATCCCCCGAGGGGTCCTGGATTGAGAGGGTGCAGGCCAGGCCAAGGACCCCACCAGTGCACAGTCAGAGCTGGGGAGAGACACAGGAGGTTGGCCAGCCGGGGAAGGATCTTGGGAGGGCTTCAGAGGGTGTCCAGCCTGTCTTGCTCAGACCTGATCAGCTGGACCCCAGAAGCAAGCTAATGTACCCCAGTTGGTACATCTGCCTCCGGTGGTCATTGCACATCATAGCGAGTGGTTGAGTGGCTTTAGCATATCATTAGCATATTACACTTTGATTGGTTGAACGGCCAACCAGTTAGCTGGACACTTAGCATATTAGGGTTTTATTGGATGCCTAGTGGTCTGGCTTAATGTAAAGCTGAATTCCCTATGTCAGTTACTTAATCAAGGAACTGGCTCACACAATTCCTGAAAATTTAACAGTTAATTCTCAGGAGCCACTATGAGCCAGCTGCAAAACACCACTGTGTGACTAATCCCTTTTCACTCATCCTCTATACTGCTCCTAGAACTATTTGTACATTGATCTAGAGCAGAAGTTCTCAGCATTTGATTTTTAAGGGAGTCAGTTCAAGACTGAGTTATTAATAGTGATTTTTTTGCATTTTACTTTATTATTATTATTATTTTAAAATAATTTCTTAGTGATTTCTTCCTCAGTACTTCAACTGTCCTTTCATACTTTTTATTTTTCTCTTTCATGGATGCCATATTCTTTGGAAGCTTGTTTAGACCTTCATCCACATAAATAGGAGTTCACTTTTAGGCTTCATCCACATAAACAGGAGTTCACTTTTCGAATAATAAGAATTATATGTCACAGTGGGGAGTGGGGATCAGTATTTTAGAGATGCTTAGGTGGGGCATGTCCAAAAAAGGTCAGGAACCATTGATCTAGAGATATCACAGACCATAAATATAAAATATAGTTAATTTTTCTGTTGTCACTGTCAGTGACCTTGTTTTAATGCATTGAAGGCGATGGTGAGTAGTTAATATTTTACTCAGTTTTCTTTTCTGATAAAAGTAAGCTTTAGGCATAGTGGTTCAGAGTGTGGGCTAGACTGCCTGGGTTTAAATCTCAGACAGGTTAGACAAGTTGCTTACCGTGTGTGTGCCATTCTCTTTCTGTGAAATGGGGAAAACGATTGTTCAAACAGGATTGTGTGATATTGAATGAGTTAGTAATTGTAAATTGCTTAGATCAATGCCTGGCACATAATATGCTGTCAATGAATATTATCACTCTCTTCTGCTGTTGCATCCTTATTTACAACATAAAGTATTTACAGCCTGGTCAGCATAGCTCAGTGGTTGAGAATTGACTTATGAACCAGGGTTCAATCCCCAGTATGGGGCATACAGGAGGCAGCCAATCAATGATTCTCTCTCCCATCATTGATGTTTCTGTCTCTCTTTCCTTCTCCCTTCCTCTCTGAAATCAATAAAAATAAATATTTTTTATTTTTATTTAAAAAAATATATATAGTTTATTGGTTTTATACAGAGAGGAAAGGAGAGAGATAGAGAGTTAGAAACATCGATGAGAGAGAGTCATTGATCAGCTGCCTCTTGCACACCCCCTACTGGGGATATGCCCGCAACAAGCTACATGCCCTTGACCGGAATCGAACCCGGGACCCTTCAGTCCCCAAGCCGACGCTCTATCCATTGAGCCAAACCGGTCCTGGCAAAAATAAATATTTTTTAAAAAGACAGAATTTATAGCAGTTTTAGAAAGACCTCAAAATATGTTAACTATGATTGTAATTGCTCTGTTGCTTAATATCTACGGTTTAGTACAATGTACTTAAAAAAGACTCTTTTTTTCAGAGTGTTACAGTGATTTTTTAAATGAAGACTTTGATGTAAAGACTTATACTTCACAATCTATTCATCAAGCTGTAATTGCTGAACAACTAGCAAAACTTGCCCAAGGAATCAGTCAGTTGGATAAAGAGCTACACCTACAGGTAATTCCAGTCTTCTGAATCATGCAGATTACTCAGCCCAAAGTGATAATTTATAATTTTTATAATCCTTTTATTATTTAGTCTAAATGAATATTTACAAAACAAATGTATAATTATTAGTGTGGATTACTTTTCAAAGTATCATTTGGTGAAGTTTTCTGTAAACTACTTTTTGTTAGTTGAAAAACTAATATGCTGATCTTTTCAAAATATATTATTCATACTTTGTTTTCACCACCTTAACTGATGTGTAGTGAATATAGGTGGGCAAAGAATAAGATGACTTTTATAAAGATAATAGAAAATGGAATTTGAAAGTAGAACATTGTGAATAAGAAAAATTGGGATGTTCACATATACAGTTCATACATTATGAGCACAAAGTATAACAATTGGTGAAATTACAGAAAGCTGATCAATTTGTGGTGGGTAGAACACAATATAGGGACTTAGGAGATGGTTCCTAATCTCAGCTGTGCTGTTGCCATTGATATCATTTAATGCCTTTGATTCTTGTTTAAAAAAAACAAGAGGAGATTGTAGTAAAAAATCTTGAAGGTTCCTGTCTCTACTACAATTCTATAATTAAAAAGATTTTTTTTTAATTTAATTAAACATTTTTTAAAAATTTATTTTTTAAAATATATTTTTATTGATTTTAGAGAGGAAGGGAGAGAGGAAGAAACATCAATAATGAGATAGAATCACTTGTTGGCTGCCTCCTGCATGTCCCCTACTGGGAATTGAGCCAGCAACCCAGGTATGTGCCTGACTTGGAATTGAACTATGACCTACTGGTTCATAGGTCAAAACTCAGCCACGAGCTACAGTGGTTGGACGAATTATGTGATCTTGATTATGCTGAATTAAGTTCAAGAACTATGAGAATCTGATATTTGAAAACATTCTTTAAAATAAAAGCATATATTAGCATGGCAAGAATTAGCTGTTGTTGTTTTTTAAGTTAATAAATCTTTAATGTTCAGATTATTATAATTGTTCCTCCCCCGCTTCCACCCCGCGCCATACCTCCCCTCCACTCAGTTCCCACCCCACCTTCTGCCCTTAACCCCAACCCCCACCACTATCCTCATCCATAGGTGTATGATTTTTGTCCAGTGTCTTCCCACACCCCTTTTCCTCCGAGGATTGTCAGTCCACTCTATGCTCCTAATTCTAGTATATTAATCAGTTTATTCTGTTCATCAGATTTTTTTATTCACTTGATTTTTAGATTCACTTATTGATAGATAAGTATTAGTTGTTCATAAATTTTATCTTTACCTTTTTCTTCTTCTTCCTCTTCTTAAAGAATACCTTTTTGCATTTCATGTAATACTGGTTTGGTAGTGATGAACTCTTTTTTTTGCTTTTTCTTATCTGTGAAGCTCTTTATTTGACCTTCAATTCTGAATGATAGCTTTGCTGGATAGAGTAACTTTGATTGTAGATTCTTGCTGTTCATCACTTGGAATATTTCTTGCCACTTCCTTTTGGCCTGTATAGTTTCTGTTGAGAAATCAGTTGACAATCGTATGGGTGCTCCCTTGTAGGCAATTAACTGTTTTTCTCTTACTGCTTTTAATATTCTCTCTTTGTCTTTTGCTCATGGCATTTTAATTATGTTGTGTCTTGGTGTGGTCCTCTTTGGATTCCTTTTGTTTTGGGTTCTCTGCATTTCCTGGACTTGTAAGTCTAATTCTTTCACTAGGTGGGGGAAGTTTTCAGTCATTATTTCTTCAAATAGGTTTTCAGTATCTTGCTCTTTCTCTCTTATTCTGGCACCTATATAATTCTGATGTTGGTACACTTGAAGTTGTCCCAGAGGCTTTTTACACTATCTTCATACTTTTGAATTCTTAATTCTTTTTGCTCTTCTGGTTGAGTGTTTTTTGCTTCTTTGTATTTCAAGTCTTTGACTTGATTCTTGCAATCCTCTAGTCTGCTGTTATATCTCTGTATAATATTTTTTATTTCAGTCAGTGTATGCTTAATTTCTAGTTGGTCCTTTTCATATCCTTGAGGGTCTCGCTAAATTTATCGGCTTTTTCTAGAAAATTATTGAAAAACCTTATAATTGTGGTTTTGAACTCTATATCCAGTCATTTGCTTTCATCCATTTCTTTCATCTGTGACCTCTTTCTTTGTCTCCGCATTTTGGCTGCTTCCCTGAGTTGATAGAGTGGCTTTGTGTGCTAAGTGCCCTATAAGGCCCAGTGGTTCGGCCTCCCCAGTTACTTGAGGTGGACACTCTTGGTATACCCATTTGTGGACTGTGTTCTCATCCTTGTTGTAGTTAAGTCTTGATTGTTGTTAGTATTTCTGGGAGGAATTGACCTCCAGGCCAATTGGCTGTGAGGATCAGCTGTGTCTTTGCTGGGAGAACTTCTGTGCTGGAGATACCCCTATGAGACAAGACTAGCAAAAATCTCTGTGCTCAGCTTGGATGGGGTGGAGCTTCAGGGTGGAGCAGACAGCATTGGTTTCCCGTCAGCCCTACTCTAATAGGCCCCTGGGTTTCAGTGTCTATTGGTAATCACTGCAAGCACCTCTGAGAGAAAGCCCCCTCGAGTTCCACCCGCTGCCAGACAGTCCAGTTTCTCTCCAAATGAGTCTGGGTTCCCAGAGTCTCATCTGGAAGTTCAGTGTTATCGGGAGCTTTTGTCTCCTTCCTGCTTGGAAAAGACAGCCGCATCCTCAGTTGCCAGTCCTCTCCACGCCATCTCAATACCTCTGCCTCCTGCAGCTCCTGTGAGTCTCTTTTCTCTTTCCTTCTAGTTGTAGAATTTCCACTCAGCCAACCTTCCTGTGGTTCTGGATCATGTCCATTTTGTCTTCTAGTTGTAGTTTTGAAATTGTTGTGTGAGGCAGCAGTTTAGGTGTTTGCCTATGTGCCATCTTGGTTTCTCCTCTGGCTGTTTTTTATTTTTTCAGTTTTGGCACAACTCCACCTGCACATCCTATTGGGAAAGTGAGGGGCTAGTGAAAAGGCTGTAAGTGTGTTTGTGCTCCTGCTAATAACGCATCTTAAGCACCTATATATTTTTTTATGTTAATGTTTGTGCCCTTTCTATATGGTTACATAGCAATCACAATAGAAAATATCTTATACTTAGAGCATATGCTGATTATTCATTTTTGATTTTCAGGTTGTTGCAAGACATGAAGATTTACTGGCACAAGCAACTGGGATTGAGTCTTTGGAAGGTATATTTCCATTAACTGTTACAGATTATATAGAACTAGACCAGGGATTGGCAACCTTTTTCTGTAAAGGGTCAGTTAGTCAATATTTTAGACTTTGAAACTAGTCTCTGTTGCAACTACTAAAGTGCCATTGCAAAGTGAAAGAAGCCAGAAAATATACAAATGAATGTGTCTGCTGTGCTCTAATAAATCTGTAATAAAGCTTTGCTGAACCCTGAGCTAACTATCTGGGTTCAAATTCTTGTTTTTCCATTTGCTAGATGTGTGACTTTAGACAAGTTACTTAATGTTTCTGTGCCTCAGTTTTATCTATAAAGGAGAAAAGTATTAATATGTACAAACATGGTGTTATTCTGAGGATTAAATGAGTTAGCAAAATGCTTAGAACAGTTCCGGGCACATATATAGTACTTCTATTACCTGTTAATTAAAACAACTCTAATATCAGCAACACCAGAATGGTTTGTAGTGGAAATAAGCTTGAATGACATGGGGTGGTCATCTTGTGAAAGTGTAGGGATAGCCATCTTGTGATGCAAGGGCATGAGGGTCAATTTGCATATTACCGCTTTAGTATATAGGATACTGAAAAGTGTGATATGTATTTGAAAAGGAGTGTTATCCCAACTTGTACTTCATCTGCTTTTTCTATCATGTCTTTTCTAATATATTTTAATATTTACTATATAATTAGTTTGGAGATGTATTTATCAAACCTATTTTATTAAAAGTTACCCCGTTTATTTTTTGTTCATTTATTCATTTTATTATTAATTGAGACTTTGCTAGATTCCAGATTCAGCAACCTTGGTACTTGGGTTCTAGCTGGGAAAGAATTCAGAACCAAGACCCAAACTGTATGAGAATATTTAGTTGGTAAATCACGGAGGTAGAGGAAGTAATTCCTAGAAGAAATAGGCTAAGGAAACGAGTTATGTAGGTTAAGAGTTTTTTATTTACTTTTTTAACTTTGAAGTTATAAATAAGTAAAGGAAAGGAAGGTCCTTGGAGCTTGGGAGTGAGGAAGCTAACGGTAAAGTCCTGGGGCAGGGAGGGGACAGGGAAAGGCGTGTGCTTCCTGAAGGGAGAGTGCACTGGTTCTTCTGTCCTGAGGGTTTTAAGGGTGAAGATTTTAGGGGTGCTCCCAGAAGAAGGTCTCAATAGAATATTAAGCAGTTTTCCATGTGTGTCCTTTCAGGGTTCTTGTCTCCACTGGTTGATTGGCCAACACCAAGCAGGGCAGGGTGTCATTATTCTATGTATCTGATATCAGGCTGGTTTTTTTGCTTATTTGGGCCTGGAACTGAAATACAGTTGAGACCTAGATGTTATCTCTGGGGAAGAGAGGTTAGGGGGTCTGTGACCAGTGATATGCTAAGGGAGGAAAAGTCACCCTGGGGTGAGTTCTCACCCTACAGGTGATTGTACCTTGCTAGGCACCTAGAGCCTTCCCTTCTGTATCTGGCCTGTTGTCCTTGCTGTGTTCATATCTGTAATTGCCTACAACAGAGCAAGGATTGGGGGGGTGGGGGGGGGAGATAGAGGCTTTTACAATAGTAAAAGCAGGTAAAGGTATTGGTTGCTTAGATTACTGTGGTGGCAGAAAAACTTGAAATTTTCTCTATATATGTTTATATGTATATATATTCCTTTTAATTTAATTTTTTACCCAACTTGAGCCCTTGTAAATTTGTAAAGCAATGTGAACTGCTGTGTTTTTCTAGGTGTTCTTCAGATGATGCAGACAAGAATTGGGGCGTTACAAGGAGCTGTTGACAGGTACTGTTAATCATTTTGTAAATAATTGGAATGGAAGGATTACCACCTGTTGATGTTTTTGAAGATGATTTTATTATCACTCCTCTCTTTATTTTCCTTTAGGATGAAAGCAAAAATTTTTGAGCCATATAATAAAATAGTATCCCGTACTGCACAACTAGCAAGACTTCAGGTAAGTTTTCACTTTTCATGTCTTTTCATATATACACACACACACAGATATATTTTTTGCCGAAACCGGTTTGGCTCAGTGGATAGAGCGTCAGCCTGTGGACTGAAAGGTCCCAGGTTCGATTCCAGTCAAGGGCACATTCCCTGTGGGGGGAAAGCGGGGGTGCGTGCAGGAGGCGGCTGATCAATGTTTCTCTCTCATCGATGTTTCTAGCTCTCTATCCTTCTCCCTTCCTCTCTGTAAAAAAATCAATAAAATATATTTTTAAAAAACGACAAAAAAAACAACCACCACAAAATGAAACATTCCTATGCCTGGCAAGTGTTGTTTAGTGGTTGGGCATCAACTTATGAATCAGGAAGTCAAGGTCTGATTCACATCAGAGCAGATGCTAGGTTGCTGGCTCAATCCCCCATAGGGAACATGCAGGCAGCTGACTGATGTTTCTTTCTATCCCCCTCCCTCTAAAAATTTATAAAGACATTAAAAAAAAACAATACAACAACACCAAAAACAAAAAATCTGGGTTCATAAAGTATGGATGAGCGCAGGTTAGGAGTTATGAGCTCTGACTGCTACGCTTTATCACTAGTTGCATGATGATGAACGAACTTTAGTGCCTTTCTGTCTCCATCTTTATTGAGATATAATTGACATGTAAAATTGTATAAGTTTAAGGTGTATAACTTGATGATCTGACGTGGATATATTGTGAAATGATTTAACAACATGGTTAGTTAAAACATTCTTTAGCTCACATAATTATCATTTTTGTTGTAGTGGTAGTGGTATAGTATATTTTTACAATGAAAGTGTGGAGTGACTTGTGAATTTTCTTCTAGCTCTAAAATGCTATAATTCTTTGAAGCTGTGAGAGTTTCTTTTATGGAGGTTTTTATTTTTTATGGTGATGCAAGCATAAGAGGTTAAGATTGTGATTAAGATAAGCACTTTTTATCTTTATTATTGTTATTAACTATTAGCCCTGATTTTGTGCTCTTACTCTAAAAAATGTTATGCTATAGAGACAAGTTGAATTTGGTGAAATTACTATAAAGGAAGGAAGAGAGAAGAGAGTAAAAGGAAAAAGAAATATGCCTAGGTACTTTTTGGTACTTTTATATCCAGTATTTAATTCTTCCTGTATTGACTCATATACACTCTTACCTTAGGGAGGATGTTTATCTTACAAATTTTTTGCCCTTCAAACAGTTTTGAAGTCTGAGGCCTCTTTGAAAGCTTACTTACCCATTTTTATTCTGTTCACGTTGTCTGGGAAACTTTAATGTTCCTGTTTAATCTTTTTATTCTTTGAGCTTCTATTTCATTTAAATACATGTGGTATTTGAAAGCAAGAAATAGCTACGAAGTTATTTTTGCCTTGAATTTAAAATCTCTATGATTATACCCTCAATTGGAAGAAAGTACATTTAAACTTAATTCTTTTTGCTTTTTATTACCATTTCACTCTTTCTTCAAGCAGAAGCTTCTGAGTTCATCTATGTACATGAATACATGATTTGAATTTAATTATCACCCTAAAAATCATTCTCTGTCTTAGCTCTCTCTTAGCTCATTTTAGTAACATTCTTTCAGAAAGAAGTTTTGAGGAGTCTATTATTCCTTACATAGGATATTTAAATTTTTTATCTTAAATTTATATAAGAAAATGAGTTTTTAACTTCAAATCTTTTTTTTTCTTTAATCCTCACCTGAGGATAAATATCTTGTAAGTTTTTAAATACTTTTAATCATGTTTTCAAAAATATAGTGGCTTTGAGATAATTTACATACATATTATATACGTTTTTATCATTTTAACTTATTTTTTGAACTGTCTTAATATTTTAAGTTATAAATATACATTAGCTTTTCAATTAAAAGTTTTTTATTTACTTTTTTAACTTTGAAATTATAAATAAGAATGTTTAAGAAAATATTGGAATGAAGGAGGAAATCATCCATAAAACCTTTTTTCTTTTTGATATGTTTTATATGTACATGGTTTTCATTTTATATTTTGTAGGAGTCTTTTTAGTTTACAGTTGATATATCAAATAATTTTGTCTGTATTATTAATATGGAATAATGACTCATTATACTGGCTTTATAACTATCCACCAAACAAGTGAATATACTAGGAAGGAATAAAGAGGGAAGGTGACAGCAGCAGCATAAAATGCCACTGGCCCCAAACACTGTAAAACATATAGAGCTACTAGGATAGCAGAACCAAGGAACTCATGCTGGTGAAAGTGATGCTGTGCTAGTTTTTCGGCCTTCTCTTCAAGGAGCATAGCAACTTTTGTTTCAGTTTTGAGAAGGCCACTGTCCATGTAAGAAATCTAAATACCTTGACACCATTATGCTGTGAGGAAGCCTTCTTATTCCATCCAGATGAGCCTTGTTAACTGAGTGCAGCATAGTGAGTAATCCCAGGTCATACCTCATGGAGCAGTTCAACCCTGCCTAAATACTTGGCTTACAGAATTGTGAGAAATAACAGGTCATTTTAAGCCACTAAGTTTTTGGGTTGGTTTCTTATGCAGCAATAGAAACTGATATACCAACCAAACTGATTTTCAAATATAGAGATTGCTATCCACTTGCAAGGATACAGGTTCCTATATGTGGGTGGTTCCCATGAGCTTTTCCTAGGAATCTGTTAATGTCTTGAGAACCAAGATGACTAGAGAAACATCAAAGTAAGACTAGTGATGCATATTTGAATTAGGATTAAGTGACTGATAGTATATGAGAGTATAGTCTGTAATAGCTGTATTTTTTAAAAGTTTATTTTTAAATTACAGTTTACATTCAATATTATTTTGTATTAGTTTCAGGTGTACAGCATATTAATTTGACAGTCATCTGCTTTACAAAGTGTTCCCCTCTACCTACCTGGCGCCATACATAGTTATTACAGTATTATTGACTATATTCTCTGTGCTGTACTTTATTTTGTAATTAGCAATTTGTACTTCTTAATTCATTCACCTTTTTCACCCATTCCTTCAACCCACTTTCCTCTTGCAACAATCAGTCTATTCTCTGTGAGTCTGTTTCTGTTTTGTTTGTTCATTTGTATTGCTGTTTAGATTCCACATATAAGTGAAATCTTATAGTATTTGTCTTTCTCTGACTTACTTAAATATCTGTATATTTTGGCAAAGAAATAAAATTTAATTATAGAAAAATGTGTGAAGAGCATGTGCAAAACAATTTTTATAGAGAGCGAGAGGAAGAGAGAGAAAAAGAAACATCGATTTGTTTCACTTCTTTATTCATTTTTTGGTTGATTCTTGTATGTGCCCTGACCTGGAATCGAACTCGGAACCTTAGCATATCGGGGGCGATGCTCTAACCCAGCGGTCAACAACCTTTCGGACTTCACAGACCACCAGTGGTCCGTGGACCACCGGTTGGCAACTGCTGTTATAACCAACTGAGCTACCTGGCTAGGGCACAAAAATTCTTTTAAAAACTATCTTCAGCAATTATATTTTTGTAGGGCTGGTTTTATATTAAGATAATGTTTTCTGTGCATTGTGAAGCAAAGCTAAGGAATAATTTTTTTAAAATATTTATTTTTATTGATTTTTTACAGAGAGGAAGAGAGAGGGATAGAGAGTAGTTAGAAACATCGATGAGAGAGAATCATCGATCAGCTGCCTCTTGCACATCCCCTACTAGGGATGTGCCCGCAACCAACATACATGCCCTTGACCTGAATCAAACCTGGGTCCTTTCAGTCCACAGCCTGAGGCTCTATCCACTGAGCAAAACCGGTTTCAGCAGTTAAGGAATAATTTTAAAGTGTTATAATTCTGTTATTTCCTATGTCTTGAGAGTCGGGAGTCCCTGTGTGAAGAAGTAAGTTAGAAGATTAAATACAAACCCTGTGTTCTTGATTTTTAATCAAAATATCAGTATGAACTTATTTTATCTTAAAATGGAATGTACATTATAAATGTGTATATTTTTGTAAAAATGTATATGTATAATGTTAATCTGAGAATTTTTATGTGTTGTGGAATAAAAAAAAAATGAATATTGATGTAATTTTTTAATTCTAACATTTTCTATGTTTATCTTCTGAAAAGTCCTAGGAACGAAAACCTGTATTCCCAGAATGTGGTCTTGACATGCTGTTGATTTCTAAAAGGAACCAGGGCTCCTTTGATAAATCATTCATTTCAGGTCTGGGACATGGACTATATAAAATGATCCTAAAATATTTTTATACCACCAACAACTACTAACTAGAGGTCATGACAAAAGGAATTAGCAGCCACCCTGGCCAGTGTGGCTCAGTTGGTTGGGTGTATTCCCGTGGACTGAAAAGTTGCTGTTTGGGTTCCTGGTCAGGACACATGTCCAGTTTGCAGGCTCAGTCCATGGTCAGGGACATAGAGGAGGCAGCCCGTCAATTTTGTGCTCTTACGTTGATGTTTCTCCCTCTCCCTCTCCCTCTCCCTCCCTCCTCTCTCTTAAAAAAAAAGAATTCCAATTCAGAAAAAAAAAAAAAAAAATGATTCAGCAGCCAACTTGACGAGGCTCTAGGGCAGGGGTGGGGGATCTTTTTTTCTGCCAAGGGCCATTTGGATACTTTCAACATCATTCGAGGCCATACAAAATTATCCACTTAAAAATTAGCCTGCTATATTTGGTCAGACAGTTAATTAACTCACCCCTATGCCTTGGCAGGGCCAGACCCAACGATTTTGGGCTGGATGTTTCCCACCTCTGCTCTAGGATGACCAACTCTCCAAGTGCTAGAATTGAAAGTTCTGTGTCCCAGGAAACCTCTCTCCCCCACAGATCTGTACATTTGATCACCTTCAGGGGCTCAAATTGGCCAAAAGTGGGACAGTGTGAGCATCTATAAGGATAAGAGCTACAATGGATTGGCATTCTTTATTATGCTTAAATCTCTGAGTTTATAATGATAGCTGAAACAAAACCGATTCTTTATCTTTGGTGGATGTAAGAAAGCAGTTTTTAATTTTGAAAACTGATAAACCATGCAAAGAATCAAGTATTTATTCTTACTTTTCTATATGATCATTACTGGCTAAACAAATAGTAGTTGGGGTAAAGTTGTGTTTTTTAGTAGAGAAATTTTGTATTCTATCAAAGACGAAATGATAGAATTGTAGTATCGGCATTTTACAATCATCATTTCATTGGGATTTTGACATTGTTTCAGTGGTTGCTAACAGCACTAAAAGAAAGAAAATCATACATGTATTATAAGTACTCTACCACCTAATGAATGATTTTATCAAAAATATTAAACCTGAATCTAATGAAACTGCCTACATCCAACTATTAATGTATAGGAAGTATAGAAGATATGGAACATGTTACACTACACTATGGAGATGCTAGAAAATTCAGTCTGTGGGAAACTGTATAGGACAAATGATCCAATATATTCAACAGATTGCAAAGAAAAGAAAAGATGGCTAGGGAATGTATATACATTTAAAAAGAAAAATTAACATATAGCATCTATGTATATGCATTTCAGTATTAAAATCATAAATAAAAGTAAGGAAGTGATTACCACAAAAGGTAGTATAGTGGGTTTTTTTCGGTTGGAATGAGGAGTAGAGGGGGATGGATGGAGGGTTTTGTGATTGGCAGAGGGTTACTTGGAGGCCTTCTATAGTGGCTGACATGGTTCTTTCAACTGATCTGTGTGGTGGTTCCAAGTTTATTTAGTGGTGATTTCTGTATCTGATTTCCTATGTAGTATTTATATCTATTTATATATTTTAAAGACTTTATTTTTTTAAGACTAATTTTAGGTTTACAGTAAACTTGAGAGGAAAATACAGATCATTCCCATATATCCCTTGCACCCATCATGCACAGCCTTTTAATCAACATCCCCCCACTAGAGTGGTACCTTTGTTACAATTGATGAATCGCTTAAAACCCATAGTTTACATTAGGGTTCACTCTTGGTGTACATTCTGTGGGGTTGAACAACTGTATAATGACATGTATTCATCATTATAGCGCCATACAGAGTATTTTCAGTGCCCTGAAAACCTCTGTTCTCTTGCTTATTCATTCTCCAACCCCTGATCTTTTTACTGTTTTCATTGTTTTGGCTTTTCTAGAATGTCATATAGTTGGAATCATAGAGTATGTAGCCTTTTCAGATTGGCTTCTTTCACTTAGTAATATGCATTTGAAGTTTCTTTATGTCTTTTCATAGTTTGATAGCTCATTTATTTTTAGTGCTGAATAATATGTTTGTATTCTACTTGATAATAAATGAGGAAGAAAAAGAGATTGATTGGAGTGGAAGCAACTGTATTAGGAAATGGTGAAAGGTGATGCATTACAGATTATCTAAGACTTGTTGACTGAGGCTTTTATTAAATGCTATTTTGAGAATATTCAACATAATAAGCCAATGAAGTTTATTAAAAATGGGGCTGGAGTGCTGAAAACTGTTTCTAAGACAATAAATATGGCAGGATGGATTTCAGAAAGCTGGCCAGGAGACCACAGTATTAAGATAAAGGTGATAAAGATTTGGATTAGGGTGATGCTAGTAGGAATAGAAGTAAAGCAACTATTATGTTATGCAGCAGAAAAATCCTCAGTAAGACTTGGTGACAGATTAATATGGTTAAAAGTAAAAGCATTAGAAATAAGCTCAAAGATTTAATGTTTGAGGCTATATCCTTTATTGGGTAGGTACTGGGGAATTCTGTCAGAATAATTCTGATTAGACTAAAGTATGATCTGTATTTCTCATGATGTATTTAGAATCCCAGAGGAGCGATTGCTAGGGATTCTACTTGCCAAATGGTCTATCTAAAAATTCAGTCTGACAAGCAAGAAACTGATAATAGTGGTTATTTTGGGGAAGTTCATATTTGGGACATAGAAATATCAGGGTGACATTATCTTTTGAATCATATGCTTATATTATCTATTCAAAAAGTAAATAGAATATAGTAATTAAAAGATAAAGATGCCTAAATCTTCCACATTCTAGGGGGTTAATTCTTATTTGTCATTGACTTTATTATTTTAAGCTCTTCAGACTATAGTTACTCATAAGTGCAGTCAGGCAAACATGTTTAATACCTTGTTGCTTTTGACTTATGACTTATACACAACATAACATACACAACATATACAAACCTAAAATCAAATACGCGTTTATAAACGCGTATTTGATTTTAGGTTTGTATATGTTGTGTATGTTATGGGTGCATGAATGTGGCTGTGTGGCTCTGGTATGTGTATATTTCACTCAGAAAAACCAAATCGTTATAGCTGGAGCCTCAGGGACCCTGTGCTCTCAGTGCTTTTAATATTCATTGCCACTAGTTAGGATTTTCCTCTTTAACCAGAGATGGCCGGACCTGCATTACCACCATTTGTCCACCAACCAGATCTGAAATATCAGGGCTGACATGTACACATAAGGAACTATTTGACATTGTGACTCAAAAGAACTGTTGGCCTAGAAAGGAACTCACTACAGACTGATTCATTTGCCTCTCAGCATAACCATTATTGCTTGTCGCAGTTTAGGTTCTTACAAGGGTATTTCTTGGATCACATGATCTCACACACCTAAAGGAAATAATGAACAACATAAACTGATGAACAAAAACAGACCCAGAGAAAGAGAAGCAGCGATCAGACTCTCAAACTTCAGAGGGAAAGTAGGGGAGGGTGGGGGTAAGGGGAAGAGATCAACCAAAGGACTTGTGTGCATGCATATGCGCCTGGCCAGTGGCCATGGACAACAGGGGGTTGGGGACATATGTAGGAAAGGGGTTGGGATGGGAATGGGGGGATCAGGACAATTAGGTGAGACCATAATCAATAAAAAGAATTATTTAAAAAAAAAGGGATTTTCCTCTTTAGATGGCAGATGTCCTTGCTTTTCAGCCAGCTTCAGGGCCATTCAAAGATGGTGGTAATGCAGCAGCAGCATAGACTGTCTCTTTTCTTCATTATCACTGCTGACGCTGAAGGTCATTACATACTACTATACATTATTTCACCAGTCTCTTTTCTCCCCACTCTCCCCCGGGCAATTGTCCTGGGCCCTGCTTCTGTAGTAAAGTGCCCTGAAAGACATCAGTCTTTTCTTCATATCATAGTCTTTCGGATAGGTAAAGAACCAGTGTTGGATCTGATAATGAAAAGGTAATAGGAGGTCATATATGGTATTTTTTTTTAAGTAACTTTTTCTTGGATAATTATTAGTGATAAAAAAGTAGGAAAATCCAAGTAGGGCATACTTACTCTTCAAGGCCTAGTAAAATTGGGAGAAGTTTTAAGTCTGATTCCCTAGGGACCTAGAAAAGAGAAACCAGGATTGGAAACAATAAAACGCCATAGTATGAAGCTGGGCAGTACTAGACAGTGGTTGTCAGCTTTGGCTGCACATTGGCACCATTTAGGATATTTATTGATAAAAATATATATGCTTAGTTCCCACTGCTAGAGGTTCTGATTTAAGTGGTCAGGGCTATGGTCTAAGCATTGGAACGTTTTGAACCTACACTTGAATTTAATATGAAGTCAAGAGTGAGGACCACTGGCATAGAGAAGAGTCCCTGGATTTCACTGCATCTCAATCCCAATTTCTCTCCATTGGGGAGAAATTGGAGTTTTTGAAATGATGACTTTTAAAAGTTGTGATTATTTAGGTTACTCAGTGGTGGAAAAACAAAAAAGACAGTCTGTAGCATTTGGAAATAATGGACAGATTTACCTATTTTTTTGTTGTTAATCCTCACCTGGGGATAGATTTTAGAGAGAGTAGAGGGAGGAGGAGAGACAGAGAGAAATATCTCTGTGAGAGAGAGACATTGATTGGTTGCCTCTTGCATACGCCCCAAATGGGGCTGGAAACGAGCATTCAGCTAAGGTACATACATGCCCTTGACCAGAAACAAACTAGGGACCCTTCAGTCAGAGGGCCAGTGCTCTATCCACTGACCCATATCAGCTAGGGCCAGATTTGCATACTTATTGAACATTATGATATTTGTACAGGTTGCCTGTGATTTGCTTCGGAGAATAATTCGCATCTTGCATCTCAGTAAGAGACTCCAAGGACAACTGCAAGGGGGTAGTAGAGAAATAACAAAAGCTGCCCAGAGTCTCAATGAGCTTGGTAAGTCCTTTTGATTATGAAGCTAGTAGAGTTTTAAAGGTTTTTTCAGTCACTTGATTTTGGTGTGTGTGTGTTTGTGTGTTTTTTTTTTAATCTTATCACCATTAACAAAAATTATTGAGCAAACTTATTTAATAATTGACTGTTTACAACATTGTCACACTTTTCAAAATGGGTGAGTAAAATTAGTTGATTTCTTAGAAATGCTGTTGATATTTAAAATTACCATATAGTATAAGTGGCCTTTTTAAAATATAGGCCTATGAATTTTAACCTATATATAGATTCTTGTAACCTCCAGCACAGTCATGGTACAGAATAGCTCCCCTCACCCTCATGATCTCCTTCTATAATAATGCCTACCCACCTCCCCTCCCCCACTCCTAACCCTGGCAACCACCCAATTGATTCTGCATTACTGTTGTTTTGTCTTTTGGAGAATGTCATATAAATGGAATTAAATGTAACCTTTTGAGACTGATTTCTTGTACTCAGCATAATACCTTTGAAAATTATCTAAGTTTTTGTATATACCGTAGTTGTTACTTTGTGTTTGTTGGAATACCATTGTGTGGTTGTACCACTATTTGTTTTTTGATTCACTGATTGAAGGAAATTTGCATTTTCAGTTTTTGGTGATTATGAATAGAACTACTATAAACATTTGTGTACAAGTTTTTATTTCCCTAGGAGAAATATATAGGAGAAATACTGTTTTTTAGGTGACAAATCTCATGTTGACATTATGCCTAGAAGATTATTGAATTCATTTTTTTATTTGTTCCTGAAGTATTTAGACTCTTGACATTCGAGGGTTTAACATTCATGTTTTTTTTACTATTAAAAAGCTGCAAGATCTGTGATGAAGCAGTTGATAATTTTTAGGCAAAACTTTGAATACCTATGAGTGGGCATAGAATTACCAAGCACATGCATTTTAATGAGGATTTGAGTGTTGTTTTTTTTTTTTTTTTCAAATAGGCACACAGTAATTTTTCTGAAGTGGATGTGTTTAATAATATTTGTAACTTTGTAGGTTCAAAAGGTCTTTATATTCATCTCAAATATCAAGATTCTATTTAGTCGTGGTGGTGTACTGTGAAAGTAGTTACAGCAATATATTATAATATCTGAAAGCTGTGTATTACATGTTTTTTTGAAATTTTCTGTTTGATATTTCAACTATCTAATAAAGATTATTCCATATTTTAACTAAGAAATCTAATATCTTTCACAAATCATGCTTCAACACATTTCAATTTATAATACTTAAATACATTGCTTAGGCACATCATTAGGAATATATCCAACTTGTGATTTGTAATTGCTTGGAAGATATTGTATAAAAAGTTAAGTTTTTAGCAGTGAGTAATGATTGTATTTTTTAGACTGTGCTAAATTTAGGAGTATAAAAATCCTAGTATCAGAAGTTATTTTTTGCTTTAACTTTTTTTTTTTTAAATATATTTTTTATTGATTTTTTACAGAGAGGAAGAGAGAGGGATAGACAGTTAGAAACATCGATGAGAGAGAGACATCGATCAGCTGCCTCTTGCACACCTCCTACTTGGGATGTGCCCACAACCAAGGTACATGCCCTTGACTGGAATCGAACCTGGGACCTTTCAGTCCGCAGGCCAATGCTCTATCCACTAAGCCAAACCGGTCTCAGTTTTTGCTTTAACTTGCAAAAAATCAGGCACAAATATCAATTATAATGCTTTGAGTTTGTGCAGTGCAGAGTATAAACCCACTATCCTTCCAATGAGGTGTTGGCTTTACCCATAGTTTTATAAATACTACTAGAGGCCCAATACATGAAATTCATGCAAGGGGCTTGGCCCTCGCAGCTGCTGGGGCTTGCCTTGGCCCTCATAGTCCCAGCTTCTTCCGGAAGGTCGATTGGCTGTCTGGTCTTATTAACATATTACGCTTTTATTACTATAAATGATGATGAGAGGTTTTTGAGAAAGTATAGTTTATGAGAAAGTATAGTTTTTAATGGGAAAATAGAATTAGACATTCATTTTTTTAATGACATTTTCTCAAAGCTGTGTCTTTGTATAACTTTTGGGTTATCTCTAATTCTACATTTGGAAAACGTAGAGATGTTACTATTACTAATATTTGGATTTTAATTTCTAATATTATGTTGTATTTTAAGACTCGATGAAACATATCTAATGGGACATCTGCTGTAATCGGGATGAAAATGAGCAGAACTGTACTTTAGAAGTGGAAAATGCAAATTGAGAGATTGAGATGGAGAGACCAGGTCAAAGGCTAATATAATGGTCTAGGTCAGTGGTCTGCAAACTCATTAGTCAACAGAGCCAAATATCAACAGTACAACGATTGAAATTTTTTTTGAGAGCCAAATTTTTTAAACTTAAACTACTTCTAACGCCACTTCTTCAAAATAGGTATTTTGTGAAAGAGCCACACTCAGGGAGCCAAAGAGCCACATGTGGCTCGCGAGCCGCAGTTTGCCGATCACAGGTCTAGGTATTAGGGGCTTAAACTATGATAATAGAAATAAAGTGTAAGTATATGTATTTTAGAAGCCCTCAAACCTATAAAGACTCGCTGGGCTTGGATTTAAATTAAAACTTTTTTAGCCTGACAGCATTATAACCTATTTTCCAGCATGATGTCTCCCTCCCTGCTTCCATATTTTTAGTCTGTGCACCAGCCAAATTGGATTGTTCCTGGTCTGGAGACTTCGTTTTCTTGCTTCTGTGTAATTGCTCATGCTTGTGTCTCTGCCTGATATGCTGTTGTTGCCTAGGTGGCATCAGCCATCTCATCTCTCAGTTAAAGTTCATTTCAGTGGCCGTTTCCTTTCTGCAGCTTTTCCAGGTACATGTGCTCCTTTTCCTTTCAGCCCCGTTGCTCTTCATTTGTATTCTTAATGGGAGCTGTACTTTGCCTTGTGATATCGATGTTGACATATTTATCTTATTGCCACCACCGCTATTGTAAGTGCATGCAACCCTACCCTTTATGTAATGCTCAAATTTGGGCAAGTGAGGGCTAAGTGCCATTATAAGGGGCCATTTAAAAGTGCTTTTATGATTTTTTTAAGTGCTTACAAGATAACAGACTTGTTTATGATAGTAACTAGGATTTTATGGTTATTGCTCCTTGACAATTTTGTCTGGATGTTTTTTGTATCTGCCTACTAGATCCTGTGACATATGTTATTCATTAAGTTTTTAGAAACATTTATGTGTTATAGAACTAGTAGGCATATTTGTTAATATAAATGGTATGATAAGAGTACCATATTTAAAAGTAAAAGCTTCTTGTATCTTACTTTTTGTATTTACAACTATGATAAAATATTTATATGGTGTCTTTTACCATGTAGTTGAAAGCACAGTTCTTTTAGCTCTTATTGTATCTATTCTAACTGTATCTTTGAATCATCAGTAGGAAGATGTTTTAATGAGGATCAGAAATATCAGGCAAAGTAGATTATTGAAAATTGGTTGATAAAAATTCAGGCTTTTAACTTGTCATTTTAGCACTTGCTAACAGCTTCCTTTGTGCAAGAGTGGAGTGTCAATCTGCAAATGTTAGTCTTTCCCTCAGTTCAGGTGGCTATTCAAGTTTATGGCTTACACTTAACCATTTCTCTGGCAATTATTTCTTTTCCGGAATTTTATTGAAACAGAATATTTTGTCCATAAGCATCACAACTGGAACAACCGCTGGTCCAGTCACCATGAGGTGGCATTGGCCATCTCTTGATTCTACCCCTTGGCCCATGGGCGGTGGTGGGGCAGGACTGGGGACTGGCGAGTGGGCTGAACGCTGACCTCTTGGTCTCTGCCCCCCGCCTGCAGGCTCTGATGGATCATTGATGGTGAATAGGGGAATTGGGTGGGTGGTAGGAGGACCGGCTGGCTGTCAGGCTGTTGGGATCACCAGTTCATCCCTGGCTGCTCCAGGGCTCAAGCCTGTGGTAAAGCAAGCGCCTGTGACTTCATCTCCATTCGCTTGTGCCAGGCTGGCTGCTAATGGAATGCACTACCCGCTTGGGGCTACTCACGCTGGGTTGGATAGGTCACGGGTGCGCCCCACAGCTTCCATCAGCACCTTGAACCCTAGTGGCGGCGGCAGCAGCAGCAGCAGCAGCAGTGGCCCCAGGTGGGCAACGCATTCCATCAGCGGTCGGCTGGCACATGCTTTCCAGCAGGCCTGAGCTTCCGAGCAGCCGGGGATGAGCTGGTGATCCCAACGCCTGACATCCTGGCGGCAGACGCAGCATTTGACCTGGAGACTGGCAAACAGGCAGAAGATGGCCCTGATTGCAGGAGGCTAGGCCTGGGGACCCCACCCACATGATTTTCATGCGCGGGGCCTCTAGTGTATGTATGCGTATGTATATACATACATATACATATATACACAAACACACACATACTGTGTGTGTGTGTATCTAGTGTCTATCATCTATCCCTCCCTCCTTCCCTTCTCTCTTTCTCTCTCTTTCTAGAGCCTGATGCATGAAATTCTCTCAAGGGTAGGCCTTCTTTCCCCAGGCTGCTCACAGCCCCCTCTTCGTCCGGAAGAATGTTCAGTCTAATTAGCATAATATGCTTTTATTATTATAGATATTGATAAAACCATACAGGTTTTAAGTATACAATTTATTTGTTAACATTAACATTTAAAAAATTTTATGTTGAATTAAAAAAATTTTCATTTGACATCTATACTACTAGTATACTAATAGTATTGTATGGCCATAACTGTCTGAATAGAAAGCAGATCCCCATTTTTTCTTGCTCCTTTTTATTTTCAATCTAAAAAATTGGTGATGTGCTTTGGTAGTCTGCCTTATTTAATGCTTCTCAGAAATATATGATGTGTTTCTTTCATGGAATCAGAATGAGGAAAATTACTTCAATGCCAGATAGCCTAAGTTCTTTTCCTTTATCTTACTTGATGCTTCAGGGTTTGGTAGTGGTATGAAGCTTATATAAGTGGCAGTGACAGGAATGACAGCACTTTTTACCACTTGCTGAAGGAAGTACAAAGCTGTCATGCTCAGATACATCTTATAGAGGTCTGTAAAAACAATTGTGCATATAGAAGGGTAGATATATAGGATTAATTCATTTTATCATGAGGAGAAATATTATCAAGGGGAAAAATATTGTCCTAGTTTGCATAGCTCTTTTTCTTCCGCAAATATGGATATTTTTTCAAAGGTGATAGTTTTTATATTAGTGATGAGTCTAGTTTTTCATTTGTTTTTCCTTCTCAATGCCACTGTCTTCCAAATGTTTGTAAGTTATAATATTCTAATAGTCTACTTCTATGGTACAATAGATGTTACTATATGTAGGGTGTCCCAAAATGTATACATACAATTTGAATAATTATAAAGGTAGTGTTTATTAAAATACATTTCATTTTCAAAATTAAGCTATCAGCAGTTAAATTTTTCAGTCTGTCAATTGTGATTTCTTTTTAAAAAAATATTTTCATGTTTTGAATGTTTCCTCCCATTAAAAATATTTATGTATTTTTAATTGAATTTATTGGGGTGACATTGGTTAATAAATCATATAAGTTTTAAGTGTACAGCTCTATAACACATCATCTATTTACTGCATCATATGCTCACCACCTAAGTCAAGTCTCTGGTCTTTGTATTTATGATTTGGCTTTTATTTTGTTTGTTAGTTTATTCATTAGATTCCACATTCAAGGAAAATCATATGGTATTTTTCTTTCTCTGACTGACTTATTTCACTTAGGAAAATATTCTTCAGGTCTTTCTATGCTGTTGCAAAAGGTAAAATTTCCTTCTTTTTTATGACCATGTAGTATTCCATTGTGTCAATGTACCATAGCTTTTTTATCCACTCATCTGCTGATGGTCACATTGGTTGATTCCAAGTCTTAGCTATCTATATATAAAAGCCAAGCAACCAGAACGACTGGTCACTATGATGTGCATTGTGACCCGCCCAGTGAAGGGGGGCCAGCCAGCCAACCTCCTGCAGCCCCTTCCTCTGGGTTGCCCCATCCGTGATCAGTCCCCCACAACCTGATCGGGGGCGGGGCTGACGGGCCAACCTCCTGCGGCCCTTCCCGCCCTGCCACTGGCCTGGCCCTGATCAGTCCCGTTTGGGGCTGGGGCTGGTGTTCAACCTTATGTGTCCCCTCCCCCCACCTGGCCCCCATTGGCCCTGATTGGGGCTGGCCTGCTGGACCCCACCCATGCATGAATTTGTCAATGGGCCTCTAATTGTAATTAATGTTGCAGTGGACATAGGGGTGTATGTATTCTTTTGAATTAGTGTTTTGTGTTTCTTTGGATATATTCCAAGAAGGGGAATTGCTCGGTCATAAGGCAGTTCCATTTTTAATTTTTTAAGGAAACTGCATACTGTTTCTATAGTGGCTGTACCAATCTGCATTCCCACCAACAGTATTCCTTTTCTCTATATCTTTGCCAACACTTGTGTTGTTGTTGATTTATTGATGATAGCCACTCTAACAGGTGTGGAGAGCGGCCACAGAGTTTGGACAGGTTCAAGCCTTGGACTAATGAGAGGGCACAGTCCTCTCATGGTAACATGCAAGTCCCAGCTTGGAGGGCAGAGTCTCCCAGCACAATTATATGTAAAGAAAATAGGCTTTAATAATTTCCTTTAGTTTTTATTTCTTATTTAGTGGAAAGGTTGAAAAGAAATAGATTATTTTACACTTTTCCCTTTGCTTCTTCCCTCCATTTAGAAAAGTAATGTGCTGCTGAAACCAGTTTGGCTCAGTGGATAGAGCATCAGCCTGTGGACTGAGAGGTCCCGGGTTCGATTCCGGTTAAGGGCATGTACCTGGGTTGCGGGCACATCCCCAGTAGGAGGTGTGCAAGAGGCAGCTGATCGATGATTTCTAACTCTCTCATTGATGTTTCTCTCATCGATGTTTCTAACTCTCTATCTCTCTCTCTTCCTATCTGTAAAAAATCAATAAAATATTTATTAAAAAAAAGAAAAAAGAAAAGTAATGTGCTTCATAGTTTGTCAGGTCACCTTTCTTACCTTTAATAAGATGATCTGGACTGTCGCTTGAAGCTATTTATTTTAACAGAAAAAGGTTTAGGTATTTGATATCTTACCAATATTGTATTTTAGAACTATTTCTGTATGTTTTTTAATATTCTAAAAATATATTTTTAAAGCCATTAAGGAATGAAGGAGCTATGTGTATAATGAGTTAGATGAACATAATAAATTATTTTTTAAAAGCAAAGGATATTTACATTTTGTACTTTATATACCTTGAGATTTTTTCATTATATTTATAATTTTTTTATAATTAAAAGATTACTGAAGAAGAAAACATATTTAATGGAAAAAGTGAATAAACTAATATATAAAATGATAATCCTTTAAAACATCAGTTTGAAATTTTTATTTTGAATAGTTTCTAATAATTAGAACATTCTTGAATATTATTGATTTTATTTAGTTGAATTTGCTGCTTTGCCAGAAATGCTTTTTTGTTTTTGCCCTTTTTATCTATGTACTTTATACAAAATATAATTTAAAATTTCTTAGTTCATTGAGGCTAATCTTGTTTTTTATGGTTCTTTTTATGGCCATCTAAAATTCTTCACTCTCTTATCCCAGTTGTCTTTCTAGTCAGTTGGCATTCCCTCTTGATCCTGCCTTCACATGGCCTGTCACATCTCTGTGCTCCTGTGCAGAGCTACTCCCAGGCCTTCAGTACGTATCCTGGTGATGGGAACAGTTTCCCATCTTCTGTGTTTTACCCAGCAACAAAAAGTTTTGTTTCTCAGCTTCCCATTACTGTTTTACCCAGTCAACTTTTCTACATGTTACTGTTTATTATTATTTACATAGCTCAGTTCTAATTGTCTTATTCCCCTTCCATTTCTTTGCTGGCATTAAAGGCCTTCTGCCTTTTGCCCCAATTTAACTTACCAGCTGAACTTCTCACTACTGTATTACTCTAAAGAAAACGACCATTTCCAGAATATGTTTCAGTAGCTCCCTTCAACAATGCTTTTGTTAGTGTGTGTGTGTGTGTGTGTGTGTGTGTGTGTGTGTGTGTGTGTGTTTAATATGAGAATAGCTTATTGCCATAGCTGGCTTGGCTCAGTGGACAAAGGGTAGGCTTACGGACTGAAGGGTCCCAGGTTGGGATTCCAGCCAAGGACACATGCCCAGGTTGTGGGCTTAATTCTCAGTAGGGGGCGTGCAGGAGGCAGCCTATCACTGATTCTCTCTCACAATTGATGTTTCTGTCTCTCTCTCCCTTCTTCCCTCCAAAAAAAATTAATAAAAAATATATTTAACAAAAAAGAATAGGGAGAGGGAGAGAAAAACATCAATATAAGTGTGACATCAATTGGCTGCCTGTTACACATCCCCCACCAGGGATTGAGCCTGAAACTAGGCATGTGCCCTAACTGGGAATCGAACCAGCAACTTTTCAGTGCACAGGATGATGCCCAACAAACTGAGCCACACCGGCCAGGACTGTTTATATATTATTTTAAAATCCACCATAATTTATTTTTCTTAAGTCTATTAACTTTATTCTTTTTGTAGCATTTATCACATTCTACCTTTTTAAGATACTGCTATACTTTTTATTACCATGATTCTAGATTTTAAGCTCTGAGTGTGATGACTCTATTCCATATGAATATGAGTATTTGCTGTAATGCCTTCTACATTGTAAGAATTAAAGTGTTAATTGCATTACAAAGCTTACTTAAATGTGCAGTCATAAAATGTAAAAAAACCAAAAGTTTTATTTACTTTAGAAAATAGTCTTGAAATTATTATGCTGACTAAAGAGCTAATAAAGACCTATTTTCTTTCACTTTTTAAAAAATATATTTTATTGACTTTACACAGAGAGGAATTGAGAGGGATAGAGAGTTAGAAACGTCGATGAGAGAGAATCATCGACCAGCTGCCTCTTACACATCCCCCAATGGGAATGTGCCCGCAACCAAGGTATGTGCCCTTGACCGGAATCGGACCTTTCAGTCCGCAGCCTGACCCTCTATCCACTGAGCCAAACCAGTTTCAGCTAAGTTTTCACTTTTAAGTCTAATCTCAGTTAAATGAGGATTTTGATTTTTAATGTCCAAAGAACTGAGATTTTGTTATAATTTTATTTGGAGTATTAAAAAATAGATCACATACCTAAAAATTGACTTATGAGTGAGAAGTACAGAACTATTATGAATGCCATTAAACAAAAAGCGTAATTGTAAATAATTCAATTTTCATAATAGGTTGATCATCTGTTGAGGCTAGTTGGTAGAATAATAACCCCCTTAAAGTAACAAATCAAACAAAGGAGAAAATAACAGATTCATATCTTGTTGAGCTCATCTTCAGTTAGTTTTTACAGTAATACTTCTTATCTTTATAGTTTTAAAGAAGAAACCCAGTTAACTATTTGAAATCGATAACTTTGCTTGTGGTTTGTGACGTGGATAGAAAAACGTAACTTTAAGAAGGATTCACACATTGAATTTACTTTTACTTCTGTTTCTTTTACATTAAAAAATTTCATTCTAACATGAAAAATTACCATTAATGCTTTTTTGGTTAAAGTTATTTGAAATTGAAAAATTTATACTTCTTGGTGAAAGTTGTCATAAGGTAAAAAAATTTTCACCTTTTCATAGAACAAACATTTAACAAAAACATTGTTCTATCTCTCCTGTCATTTAAGCTGAGGTAATTGCAAACATATGTATCTTTTTTTAAAAGCTAAACTTATAAATATAATTCTGATTGATATATTATTTAACATTAAAAAGCTATTAGAAATTGTCTGGTATGTATGCTTTTTTTTTATTGTAAGTCAGTGGGTATACTTTTGTTTACCTGAAAGATCATTACAGGTGGGCAAAGATGCTTGTTAATTGTCTGTTTCAATGTCAAGTGTAGAAATAATAACAGTTAGAGGGCGACATTATAATATTTGCCATTTATTTATTATTTTGATAGGTTACTTATTACAAAGAACAAGAGGGCTTGAAAGCAGTTTATGCAAATATATTAGAGAAGTGTTTTTTAACTGAGTCCTTTGGCTTGTATATAGACTTGAGGGTTAAAAATATTTAAAACACAAAGGGTTTTCTCTTAATATGAAAACTCTAAAAATAGTTATATTTTTATTAAGATTATAAAACTAAATATTACAATTTTACTTTGCACTTGGAAGTTCAACTATACAACAAGTTTAAATTTTTAAATTAATATATTAGCAGATGTTTTATGCCAAAGATACTTATCAAATGAAAATTTTCTTAACATCTTTGTTTATGAATTGTTAATTTGTCTTCCAAGTTTTAAGAAATAAGTCGTATGGTATATTTGTCAAATAGCAGCATTTCTTTAATTTTATAAAAGTGTAGAAAATAAGTAGGAAGAAATTATTTTCACTTTGCCAAGATTCGACATTGTTAGCATTATTATCGGAAGTAATAAATTTGTTGTGTAACCTCAGGAAATTGTTATTGCATGATGCTTATTATCCCAACGATATTAAGTAAACGTGACTGAATGAATTTCATTTATTCATATAAAAGTAATATATTATTCAGTTGTTTAATAGAAAACTTAATTAAAAATGAGTTGCTACTTTATTTAGTGAATATAGTGTTAAAAATAGAATAAAATTATCTAGTTAATCAAATGATAAGGTAGCAAGTATTTGCCCACTTTAAGTAATTTATTGCTGTTTTTCTGATACAGTTATACCTAACACTCATGAATAGATTATTAGGTTATTACAGTTGAAAATATTTTATAAGAATTCCCAAACCTGATATCTATAATTAGGATTAGTAATTTCATAATTTTCCAACATGAGTTGAGGATTGGAGACAAAAATGCTTAAATTAAGTGGTATAGAGTAAAACATATTGACAAGCCTTACTGCCACTTTAATGATTTTCAGAGTGGAAATAGAACTACTGTATTTTGAAACATTTGGGACTTACAGTTAGGGTAGTAACATTGTGTAAATTGTATTACTCTAAAGTTGCTATATATCTAAAATTAAAAATAGTTGAATTTGTTAAGCTTTTCTACAATAACATAGTCCTTTCTTTCTCCCTGGTATTCAGATTAGTTAATTTCTATTACACAAAAAGGTATTAGTTAATTTCTATTACGCAAAAAGATCAACTTGAATAAAGTTATTTTCCTACACTGTTTTTATCAGCAGACTGTATTAATTCCAAGTGTTTGGCTTAGACTGAAGCAAAGTGAGAAAAGGAAGAATGAGGCTGGTGCTTTAGTTTTCTTCCTTCTCTTTATTATGAGTTCATTTGTATAGTATAGGCATAATGCCCTTGTTTTTAGAATGTCAAACTCTTTATCATAATAAACTTGACTTTAAAAAGTTTCCCTATCTTGGTGTGCAATATATGTTATTTGTTTTTTGTTCTTGAATATTAAAATCCTGATAAACCATATAATTTCTACAAATTTAAAAAAGGATAAAGTTTTATACATGGTTCATTATTTTTGGTGCATCGAATATTATAGCAAGTTGACTATTTCAGAAAACAATATAGTGGTACAGAAAATTCTGGATTGTTTTGATTATTTGAAGCTGTAATTTTGGTTCTTATGTTAAAATGCTATTCCATTTGTCATATAAATATATCTATAGTTTGTGGCTTAGAAACAATATACTTTATAAAAAGAAAAAAACAAGGATACCTGTGTCAGTTATATTTTTAAGTTATAGACTATTTTAAGGCTATGTATTTATTATTTAGAAAATATGACTTACATGAATATTTTCTGATGGACATAATATTGACAAAATATACATATGATGTTACTTTAACAAACTGCCATGCAACAAATACATTAAGTTATGAAGAAATTGAATATATATGACCTAATCTAATCTTGACATTTACATTGAAAATTTACAACATAACCAATACTTAAAATGTTTTTTCTTATATTTGGCAGTAATTTTACTTTTTACAATTTAAGTTTAAAACTTCTGAATGTGGATTTGGTAAAACTTGGGCTTTTCCTTAGTCAGTGACAACCTGAGGTACTAAACATTTTTCTCTTATTTCACTGTCTTCAAACGTAATTTTATTTCTTTTAGGGTCGATCCAAGAGTTGTGAATTACAGCATTATTAGGCATGGGATCAGCTTCTACTATAGAAACAACTCGCTTTTTCATTTTACTTTTCAAGACCTTTTGAAATTTTTGTCTTGTGAATGCATACAATAGAGGGTGAAATATAGTTGTTCCATAAGCCATGACTAGAAAACACAGCCTTAATTTTACTAAAAGGTCACTTGGGCCTAAACATAAAATGGTAGTATTTAAAACAGAAATTGGCGTCCAGCAGAGAAGAAATGTAGAAATAATCAATAAAGACATTCTGAAGACTCTCTTTTGCCTTTCTCTTCTTTCACGGTGTCGTTTCACAGCTCGTCGGAGGGCAATTATTACAGAGACTGAAGTTCTTACACCAAAGACCACATTTCTCCCACCACTGCTTTGCGACATGTCTGTAGTCTCATGTTGCGTAGTTAGAGAAATAGTCTTTTTTTTTCTTGCTTTCTTCTTCTGTCCTGTTGAAAATCTGGTACCTATTCGAATATTAAGAGCCTGAAGTATTTTGGTGTATGTGATTAACATTACTATGACAGTGAAAAAGAATATTGGAATCTGTACAAGCAGGTGGTAATACATCCCCAGTTCAGTGTAGTATTCATTTGTACTGACACACAAAAGTGTCTTATTTTCCCATGTATTTCCACTTCGAAGACTGAAAAAATTTACCTCAATAAAAGGAATCAGGAAAGAGAAAAATGAAAATATCCAAATGGATATCATTAACATTATAGCTCTGCCCATTGTCAGAATTCGGTTTGCAGGTTTTACAGAGATGTCATATCTGTCCAGTGTGATAGCAAAAACGTTGATTGCTGTTGAGACACTTGCAAAAGATACACAGGCTTCATGGAAACAGCAGATAAGAGCAGTGTTACTTTCCAGTGAAAGCAGAAGGATAACTATAGTTAGAGGAATACATCCCACACAAATTATTACATCAAGTACATGAAGATTCATTGTAATAATGTTACTGACAGAGTTGATTAGGTTGGATTTCATGCAGTAAAGTACCAGGACGGTGAGGTTGCTGCCAAGTCCCAACACGATTTCTAACATGAGAAATCCGGTGAGAGATGCTTGAAAGCTTAATGGATACGATAGTGGTTGGTACATTTTGGTGTTGATGTCATCAATGTCATCTCGAACTGTAATGTTAGATTCAGACTGCATGTTGATTTCCAGAATGGGAGAAAAACACATTCTTTTGGAGCAGTTGGTTTTTTTCCCTAGAAAGTGAAATAGAAAAACTATTTGATTATTTGGCAATTTAAATGACGTGCTCTTTGTGTGTGTGTGTGGGGGGGGGGGAGAAACACACCTTTTTTATTGTGTACTTAGTTTAATTTTTAAGTTTGTAAACTATTAATGGAAAGCAGAATTAGGAAATAGCAAAGTTGCATTATTTTGATGTAAAAGGAAATTGGGTTCTCCCTTTGAAGAAATAACTATATGGGGTTTACTTCTATAGAGTTCAAAATTATTTCATACACTGAAAACATTCTACTCATGTGGGTTTTTCAAGCTTATTATTTGAGACACAGTATATATTTTGTATAATAAAATTACCCATTATGCAAAACTGCTTTTAGCCCAATGTTTTAAGATTTCATTTTAAAGTGTTGTGAGTAGGTGGGAAGTAAACATTGTTTTAATTTGACCCCGTATAATTAGTGTAGGTATAATTATTCCCCTGATATTTCAAATGAACAAGACAAGTGTTCATTTAGAGGTAAATAGTATAGAGTACCAGTTTGCTTTAAATTATTTTGTTCATGTTCTTCATTGTAATTCATATTCACAAGTCAACAGTGTGATTTAGAAATATTTGGAGACCCCCCCCCCCCCCGCCCCCATAGAATTAGAGAAAGGATAGATATTTCAAATTTAATCATGAAAATGTTCACTGGACTTTATAGTGAGCTACGTATATTATAAAAATTGGAAGAAAAAGACATGTTAAAGTAAAACATCACAAAGCTTGGAACAATAATCACTCCTATGAATGATTTATTTTGGGACCACAGCCTCTTATATCTTGTGGAAGGAGAAATTGAAATTTAATATCATATTAAGAAGTAGCCATTTTTGAAGTAGTTTAAAATGCCATGAGTTAATTTTATATAAGCAGAATTTTTAAAGTAAATAAAGATGAAATTTTAGGGAAAAGGGAGTATCGGAAGCCTATTTTCTTAGGAATCTTTTTAAGTTACACATTCTCTCTGGAACCTTTTATATAAATCACCCTGTGTATAATTCTGAGGAAATTTAAAAACAAACAAACAACCTTTTGCTAATTCATGCAAATCTGTATTTTAATATGTAGAGATTTAGGGTAATTCATAAAACCGATACCTGATTTTCTGGGCAAACTATCAGTAACCAATAGTATATTCAGTTAAAATATAAAATCATCCAACCAGCTATATTTCACATTTTGAGTACAGAATTTTGATTGCAAAATCATAAGCATAAATTATAAAGGGTAGTAATTTTCAGAACTTAGGTTAACCTCTTGGTGTAACCTTTTATAAGTGCTAGAATACAGTTTTTATGCATATTATTTTAGGAGTAATATTTCAGAAGCACAAATAAATGATACCAATATTTCTTTTGAACTTGGTATAAAATATTACCAAAGGCACATATTCAAGTTAGTGAAGGTCTTAGCAAACATTGAAATCCTATAAAAATGGAAAATTTTAAGTGTGCCAAGTTTTCAAATTTTCTAAACTGACAGATTAAACATCATGTCACATCAGTTAGATTTATAAGTAAATAAGGCAGAAATGTCAAGTTAGGTGATAATGAAGAAAAATGTATCTCCTCTAGAGCAAGATTCTTTTCTTTTGTAAATGTTAAACAGTGTGAGGGGGAGCATGCATCTTCTGACCTACCTGTTTGCTGTTGCCTTATAGGCCTTTTGACTCACTATAGCAGTTTTTCACAAATTGATGCATGATGTCATTGACAAATTTTGATATGAATTTTTACCTGACAGCAGTGAAGTAGCTGTGTTTTATTTCATGTCTTGTAGGCATTCTTTCTTTTTCTCTCCAACACTTCAAATGCATGAATTGTGAGATTTAGTTGGCTGATGGATTTCTAAAGGCCAGTAAACAATATTTCTGTTTGTTTTGTCTTAAAAAGTCACGACCAAGCAAAACTTCTTCAAATGATAGGATTTATGATTCCCTTTTATAGAAATATATGATAGCGTCTTTTTATTTTCCAGAACATGTGAAAACAAAAAAGGTTTCTAGCTCCTAAAATGTATTTATACATCCTTTTGTTATGCACTGTTTCTATAGCAGTCTTGATTCTTTTGAAATGATTTCTAGATCACATAATTTGTTTTATATTATAAATCCAGTTCATGTTCTTTTGATAAAAGCCATCTGCTATTTAATCTGGTTTGTTTTCATTAAAAGAGGATATATAATTGGTCATAAAACTCCAATGGAAAAATTCTTTAGTAATATCAATTAATACAAATATCTAAATATTTAGTGCAGAAAATACTTGCTAAAGCTTCCTTTAGCTTGCTGGTAATATTTGGCATTCTTATTTTGGTAATCCGTGTTTCATTGTTTCTTTAAGAATCAGTAGCTTCACAATTCTGGTATATTAAAGTATAAACACCCTCTGTAAAGTGCTCACCATTTTGTCTTCAGGATTTTACAATTATGTTGTTTTTCTTTCTGTGGTTATTTTATATAGCATCTTCTGTCGATGATTATTGTTGATATATTACATCCCAGCAGTAATGTAGACCTATACTCTCTGGTTTTAACTCCTTAGTAACTTAAAATCATATGTTACAAGGATATCCTGCAGTCTGTAGTTCAGACAGCTAGGTAGATAGACGCTCGGTCAGATGCATTCTTCATATTTTCAGTTGTAAGTATTGAATTAGCTGCTGTGGGCCCTTGTGCAAGAGAAAAAAAAGGTTAAGAAATAGGGCTTTCTAATAATTTCAGATTAATTGAAAGTTACTTTAGTGTTGTCTATTTTAACACTACATATAGCATTTGTTATCACAGTAACAAATTGTATTTTTATAGCCACAGCTTATACACAAATTTAATGGTTTCTTTAATTACAATATTCTCTTTCCCTAACAAGGATTGTAAATTATTTAATAACAGAATTAACATCGCAAATATAACCATGAAAGAAAAGCTGTAGTTTTTTAAAAGCTAGCTGATTTCTGCTCTCACTATTTAAGCTAACCTGTGTTTTCAAAGATTATGAGCAATTAGCTTATATTAAAAATACTGTCATTTCCTCATGTCTTTATAATAAATTGAACAATATTTCCTGCTGCAAAATATTGTAACTTGATATATTATAGCACATGGTTTGAATTTAATTGATTAAAACAGATTTTGTCGTAAGTTATAAATTTCCATTGAAGAATTATTTATGTAATTGAAATATAAAAGGTAAACTGCAAAATGTAACTGCAAATTAAATAATTTTCAGTGACCATGCCCAATGATAAACTAAACCAAAAATTGAGTATTAAATAATAGCTAAATAGTAAACCTAGTTCTTTTAAGAAAGATAAGCATTTTTTAAGAAAAACTATGTTGATGACTCTAAGATTATTTAGTATATTTGAAGTGACTTAAAAGCTGATGTCTTCATAGTGAATTAACAAAGCATCTTATTAAATACAAAGCATTTGTATTTAACATAGCATCTTAAAATTACATATAAAATATTTCATGTCTTAAAATAAGTAAATCTAAAAGATACATGTTTAACAATAAGTAATATTAAGCAAATAAACTCTTAAAATTCAGGCTTTTTTTCGAAGTAATTTTACCCCTCAATGCCAGTTCAAAAGCAGCTGCATACTATAATAAGGACTCTTACCTCCGCTAAAGATTTGATAAATTCCTGATGTAGTTGAAGCGTTTCCAGTTTCGATTGATTCATCTTGTTCACTTGCTAGGAGAGGACTTGGGAAGAGAGTCATAAATACCTCTTGGAAAAGACCTTAATGGAAATGTGTGTCTGTGCTGTGCCATTGTTTCAGCAGTGCTGCTAATGTATGGAACATGTAGTGCTGCTTAGAGGCTGCTGCAGTCTCTCACTCTTCCTCCTGTGAAATCAATAAGCATCTGAAAATACATAATGAAAGTAATTTAACATGCTGTAGTCTTCTTGTCTCCAGAGACAACATATTCTAAAAAGGAACGGCACTGCTTTTCAGAGGAAAGCCTGCTCTGGGCAGCTTTTGCAGAATGACAGCCTACCTTGTCGCTGCTCTCCACTGCAGAGAGATGCAGTGCATTCACTAATTTTGATTGGTCAGTTGTATTGGGCTTGAACTGTGTTCATATGTATAGCAGGGCTCCCCCTCCACACACACACAGTTTTTATATAAGGATGCTTTTTTAAAAGGCTGTATTTATAAGGGATTGTAGGTTGCTTTTAAATAGAACATGAGTAAATTAGTCCTTTAAAAATATACATTCTGTTTTGTTGTTTATTTATGCCAAACATTAAAATGCGGGGGTGGGGGGGGGGAGTGGAGTCACAAAAGAATTCACTTTGTAAGAATATGTATTCTTTTAAGAGCCCAGAAAATTGCACTTGAGAATATTTTTAGTCATATAATGTTTTTGGTTGAGATTCTTTGTTGTACAAATAGAAAGCCATTGCATCTTTACTGTGAACCACATTGAATTTCAACTAGTTTGTTTGTATTCAAGTCATCTTCTCTGTGTATTTCGAATTGACAACATCTTAATTTGCTAAATGTGTTTTTTAAAAGATCCATTTCCATTAGTATATTCTGTGTATAAAGATTTAATCATGGGTATTACTTTTGAGATTACTATTCAGTCTTCACCTTTACTAAACCTTTATTTTTTTAAAATCCTTTTTCTTTTTTCCTTTTTAAAAAAAAAGATATTTTATTTATTTTTTACAGAGAGGAAGGGAGAGAAATAGAGAGCTAGAAACGTCGATGAGAGAGAAACATCGACCAGCTGCCTCTTGCACACCCCCTACTGGGGTTGTGCCTGCAACCAATGTACATGCCCTTGACCGGAATCGAACCTGGGACCTTTCAGTCCGCAGACTGACGCTCTACCACTGAGCCTAACCGGCTTCGACCACCTTTACTAAACCTTTAATTAGTAGTGTTATACTGATCATTCACCATAATATTTTATTTTAATTGGCTACTTCTATTTTAATGTATAGCAATGTCCTAATTATTATATATAGCTATATACTAATGTTATTGGGTGAATATTTTGGTAAGGGTAAAAGGGAATTAGTTACAAGTCTTCATAAATTATAAAGCTAAATTATTTTGAGATAGATATGCTATCAAAAGAACAAATGGTATTATATGTAATTAATATAAAATATTACTTTGAAGTCACATTTCTATTAACTTTGTTCATCTATAAATAATTTCCTATTTTCAACATTGAGTATTTTATTAAACGAGTATATATAGTAGCTGTCTTCTATCTGTTGACAAAATAGATAATGCAAATTGATTGGATTATTAGGATATTGATATCATCTATTTCCATTATTTTAGGAATATTAGTGATCATTTATTAAAGTGTATGCTAAATTTTAAATATGTAATTAGAATTGTTACTTTATGATTTTGAAAAGCAGTGTACATTTTTATAATTTTTGGTAGAGTTAAAGCTATACAGGAGGCTGGCTGAGTAGTGTGTGAGTTTTGAATTGCATTTCAGTAGAAGTTGAGAGTAATGTAGTGGAAAATTTTGTTGTGAATTTTCTAAAATTTTTTGCATAGCCTTCTGTGGCAAGGCTTTGGTAATGCTAAAAAATTTAAATGTTATGCCACTTTTCATGCATTTTGAAAGCTAGAGCAAAAGATCTTGTTAAGATGTTATCCATGTTGAAAGGTAGTGTGTGCTTGTGTACAGACTCATTATTTGAAGCTTACCAGATGTACCGATTAATCATGCAGATTTTGTAATCAGAGAAAACACAATAATTTCAAGAGAAACATCAAAAGTGCTTTATTCAAAGTAATGTCCATCACTAGCTACACATTTCTCCCAACTTTCAGGTAATTTGTGGATATGTGTCTTTAACTGGTTTTGAAGTGTGTGATAGTGCGTTATCATGAAGCAAAATTACTTTGCCGTGTCTTCTGGCACATTCTGGTCATTTCACAATCAATGTGTGGTTCAAATTGATTGATTGTTGTCGGTAGTGATCAGTATTAATGTTTTCACCTGATTTTAGAAGCTCATAATACACCACATCTTCCCGATCCCATCAAACGCAGAGCATTGTCTTCTTTCTGAAGCAATTTGGCCTTGTAGTTGATGTTGATGGTTGACCTGGATCAACCCATGATTTTGTGCATTTGGGATTCTCAAAATAAATCCACTTTTCATCGCCAGTCACAATTTGATGCAAAAAGCCGTTGAAGCGACATTTTACTGATGACTTTTTGATTTTCCATTTGTCTTTCATTCAGTTGATGTGGCACCCATTTTCCTTTCTTTAAAATCTTTCCCATTGCTTATAAATGATTGGAAATTGTTTGCTGAGCAACGTTTAATCTTTCTGCAAGTTGTTTTTGAGTTTGACACGCATCTTCATCCAATAATGCTTGTAATTGTTGGTCTTCAAACTTTTTCAGTTGACCTGGACATTCTTTGTCTTTCACATTGGAATTATCACTTTTAAAGCGTTTAAACCAGTGTTCACAAGTATCTTGAGATGGAGCATGTTCACCATAAGCTTCCCAAAGATGAAAATATTTATATCTTTGTATTGAAAATCAGATGGTATTATTTCATGAAAAAATTAATATCAAATTACATATATCAGAATTTATAAGCATTCTTATTTCCATAGTAACAAATTTTCATACTTGTACATTTAACATATTTTGTAGTCATGTAGGATACTAATTTTGCAAAATGCTACAATTGGTGATTTAAAGCCAAATTTTGTTATGAAATATCTATAGATTATTAATTAGTTATTTTAACAACCTGGGAAAGCAGTTTAACTTTTCTAGTGATAACTGAAAACATATATGAATCTAACCCTAAATACCTCTATTAAAGTCCCTTTTCACAAGTTATGTTTACCTTTTTAGTTATATCGTAGTTTGATTGCATAGGAATTTTAATTTATAAGCTTCCTGTAATGGGAGCCTTTAAAATTTAATTTTATACATTTTCCCCTTTAAATTTGGACAATGGTGAGTATGAGAGTTTATTGTTTACACTTACATTGCACTATTTATATCAGACCCCTGTAGTTCTGATGCTACATTTTTTTTTTAATGATTCAGAGTTTTATGTAAAAGAACTTTATAAAATATTGGAATGAACCACAATTGAAAGTACTTTGAAACTATTTATGAACTATATATGCAAAAGCTGTTTCTAATTGCTGAAAAGTCACTTTTTACATTGTATTTAGGTGTACATACATTGTTTTGAATTAGTGTTTTGGGCTTCTTCGGGTAAGTTTCCTCAAGTGGAATTGCTGGGCCGTAAGGCAGCTCCATTTTTAATTTTTTGAGGTAGCTCTATATTGTTTTCCACAGCAGCTGCACCAAACTGTATTCTCACCAAGTGCACAAAGGGTTCCTTTTGTCCACATTCTCACCAACACTGTTGATTTATTGATGAAAGTCATTCTGGCAAGTGTGAGATGATATCTCATTGTAGTTTTAATTTGCATCTCTGTAATGATTAGTGACATTGAGCATAATTTCATATGTCTGTTGGCCATTTGGAGAAGTGTCTATTCAGGTCCTTTGCCCATTTTTAAAATTGATTATTTGTTTTTTGGTGTTGAGTTTTATAAGTTCTTTATGAAGCTTGGATATTAACCCCTTACCAGATGTATCATTGGCTAATATGTTCTCCCATTCAGTGGGTTGTCTTTTCATTTTGTTGATAGTTACCTTTGTTGTGCAAAAACTTTTTAGTTTAATGAAGTCCCCATTTGTTTGTTTATTTTTGTTTTCTTTTCCTTGTCTAAGGAGATATATCAGCAAAAATATTGCTACAAGAAATGTCTGAGATTTTACTGCCTATGTTTTCTTCTATTATTTTTATGGCTTTTGACATTTAAGTCTTTAATCTATTTTTAGTTTATTCTTGTATGCAGTGTAAGAAGGTAGTCTAGTTTCATTTTTTGTGTGCTTCTGTCCAATTTTCTCAACACCATTTTTCGAATAGACTATCTTTACTCCACTGTATGTCTTGCCTGCTTTGTCATATGATAGTTTATTTCTGGGTTCTCTATTTTGTTCCATTGATCTATATGTCTGTTTTTATGCCAGTACCAGGCTGTTTTGATTACTATGGTCCTGTAGTATAATTTGATATCAGGTAGCACTATTCGTCTAACTTTGTTCTTCTTTCTCAATATTCCGGTGGCCTTTCTGGGTAAAATTCTATACTCTTTTTTAAAAAAACTTATTTTTATTGATTTCAGAGAGGAATGGAGAGGGAAAGAGAGATAGAAATATCAATGACAAAAGAGAATCGTTGATTGGCTGCCTCCTGCATGCCTTACTCTGGGGATTGAGCCCACAACCAGGACATGTGCCCTGACTGGGAATGGAACCATAACCTCCTGGTTCATAGGTTTACACTCAACCACTGAGCCATGCTGGCTGGGCAGATTCTATACTCTTAACAGAATAACTTCACAAAGCATTTTCCCCCACCCTTTCATACCTCACCTAAGTTTATGGCATTTTTATTTATTTATTTATTATTTATTATTTTTTTATTTTTTATACTATGTATTTGTAAGTAATTGGCTATCTAACATCACATACATTATAAAAATAAAACATGCCATTTCTTTCCATTTTTCTCATCCAACCTAGATTTTGAACTCTGTGTCTATTACTATTTATTTTATTCCCACCTGAGATAAGCTTATTGATTTTAGAAAGAGAAGAAGGCAAAGAGGGGAGAAGGTTGGGAGAGAAAGAGAGAAATATCTGTGTGAGAGAGAAACATGGATCAGTTGCCTCTCATACAAAAACCATAACCTAGATATGTGCCCTGACTGGGAAACAAATCCGCAACCTTTTGGTGTATGGTTCAATGTTCTGACCCACTGAGCCAGGTCTATTATTATTTTCAAATCTCCGTCTGTCACCTTACTGTTATCTTTCACTCCTTGTCCAAATTATTACTGCTTCTGCCCTCAATTTTTTGGCTTACTAGTTTGACTACTTAATATCCCTCTTTGAATCCTTAAATATTACGGATTTTGTTAATGTTTTTCTCATATTTCCATCAGAGAATTACAGTCATATTTGTGCTTCTTTTTCACATTGGTTTCTTTCTTTTCTTTGTTTAATTTTCTTTGCATAATTCTTCTGCTAGAGGTTATTTTACAGATTTCAATTCACTTCTTTGTCCTGAAATCAAGTCAGTTGATGAAGTAGAATATATATTTAACAAAGCTAAATCAAATCCCTTCTCCTGTGCTCTATTTGGCATTATCTAGATAGAAAACACTATGAAATTCATTAAAAAAAAATTTCATAGGAGATGTAGATGAATGGCTGTCTATGAACTAGTAGTTTGTTACTGAAATTACCGTATTTTTCGGACCATAAGACGCTCCGGACCATAAGACGCACCAGTTTTTAGAGAAGGGAAATGAAGAAAAAAAGATTCTGAAACAAATAGTGTCCTAAAATATTTTATGTGCATTAAAACCCAACATCACAGTCATAAACACATGTAATCAACCCTGTAAAGTAAACAGCAGCATTTAGAACCATTTTAGAGCCGGTCAAGCACATAGAGACTACACAGAGCCGGGCAAGTAAAAAACCTTTTTTTTTAAAGTATATGTGTAGGCTATATTTGGACCATAAGACGCTAGGACTTTTCTCCCCCCACTTCTGGGGGAAAAAAGTGCGTCTTATGGTCCGAAAAATACGGTAGATCCCTAATACCTTTATAAAAAGGCTGCTATTCTTGATGCACAGATGCTGAGAATGGTAGAGTGCTATAGATTTAGTAATTTCCATAGTAGTACTTGGGACATTCATTTGGGAAATGAATTTGCTAATAATATTACTAATTTACTAATAATAGTAAAGTATTTACTAATAATAGTTAAAGGCTATGCTCACTGGTAACTTTCTGCAAGCAAAATATAGCAATATATATTCAGTGACCACTACCTTCTAGTCCCCATTTAGAGATATACTATCTAAAAAAGTTTTGCTGTAGTATCTTGAAAAAGTACTGTGATCTTTCTCTGATTTTGTGTGACAAAGAAACCCAGCCTTAGCTAGTCCTTTGGGAGTAAGTACTGGATTGTCTGTGGAGTAGAGTTCTCCACTCTGTTCTCTCTGGAATCAGCATGATTTTTAACTTCATGGGCCTCAGTGTCCTGATAAAAAGAAATAAAAGAAATATCTCAAAAGAATAGCCCATAGTGAAAATTCAATAAATACTAATTTTATACTTTAAAAAACAAACAAACTGGGATTTTTATTAGTATTTCAGAGGATTTATGGATCAATCTGAGAAGTGACATCTTAACAATATTGATTCTTCCAATTTATAGATACAATATCTCAATTATTTTTAGATCTTTTTTGATTTATTTTATAGCATTTAGCTTTTAGATCCTGCACATATTTGGTTAGCATTTCTTTAGTGCTATTTGAAATAGCACCTATTTTTTTTAAAAAAATCAAAATTACAATTGCTTGTTTTCACCAGGTAGAGATAGATACAATTTTTACTTTTTATATTTTGACGTAGTCTCCTACAACTTTACTAAACTCGTGTATTAGTCTTGGGGGACTTTTTTAATGAATTTCATAGTGTTTTCTATCTAGATAATGCCATCTGCAAATAGAGACCATTAGATTCTTCTTTAACCATCTGTGACTTTTATTTACTTGCTTTATTTTGCTAAGACCTTTGATATTAGAATTGATAGAAGTGAGTGGGGAGAAGCAAACTGCCATGGGCCCTGAGCATCCCTGAGGGTCCCAGGGCATGCTGGGTATTGTTGGGTATGCTAAGAATGCAAAGATCTTCTGTTCTTTATCCGATCCATTTCTCAGGGTTGTGTTTGAAGCTAGCAACCTTGAGAGATGCAGTATTGCCTTCCCAGGCAAAGAGCAGACTTGCTTCTGCTTACTATAAAAAATAGTAAATGTTTTAAGCTCAGTATTGTTCAGCTGTGATGCAAACCTACTGTACACAAAGTATCCACCTAGGCCCCTCTACCAGGGGACTTGGAGGGAAGGTGAACTGTCACTGACCTGATCCTCTGCTGCTTGCTGTGTCATGGGTAATAAAGCTCTTTGCCTCTGACCCCAGCATTTTATGCCTTGTCAGCATTTATGATAGAAACAGCAATGTAGCTTGCAAGTAGGGTAAGTTCCAAGACCCTTCACAATTTAGAAAGTTTTGGAAACAAGAATGTAATGTTGACAGAAACATGGCTTTCTGTAAGAGAAAAGACAAGAGTTCTTGTGGGCCAGTTAGGGAATATGAGATTCAGTAGCAAACGATCTTGTTTAAGTCGTGGATAATAGATTCCATACTGACTTTTTAGAGGCTAAGCAGTGAGAGGTAAATTAAATGAAGCTGCTTGAACGATGCTTTAGATCATTGCTCTTTCTCTAGGCTAGAGGAGGAAAAAATGTTATTCCATCAGTGAGGCAGCAAGCCTCTGGGTCCAAGGCAGACAGCAGCAAGTATGGCTATGGCTCCTGAATCAAGGGCTCGCCAGAGCTCAAATAAAAGGTGTCAGCAAAGAGAATATACAGAGGTTTGGTGAGAATGAATACACTGTAAGTTCATTTATTGAATCTAAGTAGGCAGCCACTTGAAATTGAAAGTAAATGCAAAGCGAAGTCTTGACTTATTGGTATAGAGCTCCTATTTCCTTCTGTGCACGCTAGCTCCTCTCTCCCTCTACTCTAACCTCAGCTGCTTAGGATAGAAGCCAAGAAGGTTAGGGAGCCTCAGTGGGGAGAGGGAGTCAAACTTTTATAGCTCTGTTGGATAGAGGTGCCCAAGCACCATCTTACCGGGTCCTGTGGGGAGAAAACACAATAAGGGGCAAGCTCAGACTGCAGAGTGGAGCGGTAGCAGCCTGTACAAGGGCATATTGGGTGTTTGCAGGAGCCCAGAGCTAAGGAGGAGGAAGCAGCACTATGAGGACCTGTTAGAAGAAAAGCCCCCTACCTCCTCATTCTTCCTGCACTCCGAATGTTCCTAGTCAGAAACTAATGTCATCTCCTGGGAGCTATGGCTGTAGTCCTTTTGAATGTGTGTTTCTGCAGAGGGAAAAACACGTAAATTCAAGAAAAGCTAAAGTGTGGGTGGAGTCTCTCGGAGCCTATTTAGTGTATTATTGTTCTGGATTCCTTTGCCAAATGTGTATATTTGGTGTTGACATTTTTAACATACTTACCCTGTGAATGCTTATAAGTTTGCAGGAGAGTTCCCCATTCGTGGGCTGTTTCATGTTCTCTCTTCACGTCATTCAGCACACACAATGGGTCATCCCAGGAGGAAAGAAAAGAAAATCATTGTTTTAGTTGTGATTCTGTGGCTGCAAAAGTACTTAGGTTATTTCTTAGTACAGCAGTGCCACCTGCCTGACCCAGCTACCAAGTGCACCTCTTAAAAGTCTACTGTTAGCATGTTAAAACAAGACACCTTAAACACACACACACACACACACACACACACACACACTCACACTCACACTCACACTCACACAGAAACACCTGATCCATAGATGCCTTGTGAGTCAAACCTGATGTCACCATTTTGAGCTAGGTTAACTTGTACTTGACTACTAATAAGGAAATGGCCCAGTAGACTTCACTGATTAAAAGAAAATGGTTTGTTCAAGGGGGCATCTTGCCTGGCTTTAATGTCATTGTGATTTTGAATGAAGGGGTGGAAAGGAGCCCTTTTGGTGGAAGCCTTATCTTCTTCACCAAAGCAATCACTGGCTTAATGGGGCCTTTGATTCGCAGAAGTTCCTGTAAACACTTGATGGTTTAGCCAAGGTAAAGACGGACTGTATCCATTGTGTTGCTGCCTTTAGACCTCAGAGCCAGCTGCAGAAAACTAAGAGTGGAAGTGACCACTCTACTTCATTCTCATAGCTCTGACCAATGCTCCCGTTCATTAAGGTTGGTGCATTTTACTGACATTTGGGCTGTTATGAGTAGCCTAGCCTTTGAGTGTGCCATTTGGAAGATCCTCAGATTAAAAGCATCTCTCTTTGGGGCTGCAAACCATGGAAACAAATTGCAGCTATTAGACAGTTTGGTCACTTGAACCTGTACTCAGATTGCTGCAAATTTCTACCTGGATTCATTATTATAAGGCATATAGCAACATGTCCACTTAATATACTGGGCAGCCATTGTAGCCTGGGTTTATGGAAAGGGGACTTCTCAATACCCTTCCCCCACCTCCATTTGTTGGACAAATTCCTTTTCCTCCCGCAGACATCAGGTTTTTTTGCTTCTCCCTCCCCCTCCCCCTCCCCCCCCCCTCCCCCTCCCCCTCCCCTCCCCTCCCTCCCTCCCCTCCCCTCTCCCTCCCCCTCTCCCCTTCCTCTAAATGGGTTTGTTTTCAGCATGTCTGGAGTGATAGAGTGTGCATTTCCCTCAGTGGTTTTATCCCCTCCCCCCTTGTATCAGAGATAGTAGAATTGATCCAGACTGGATTTCATGCCCTTTTCTCAGTGGCTGTTTTCTCCTCCCCAAGCCCACACGATGAGGGATGCTTTCTCAGGCCTCTCAGTCTGCATTTTTGTGCTTATCAGGTGGGTGTGTGAAGAACCTGTGAATGGGTACGCCTTCCCTTTGTGTGTGTGGCCTCCGTGAGTTCTATATATATTCTCTTCCTAGTACATGTTCAGTCTTCAGCAAATCATAGTCTTAGCTGAATTATTTTTACGGGTGTCCATTACTGTCTTTCCAGGCGCTCATGTGCTCATGTCCTCTTTATCCCTCAAGGCGCCTATTTTTCGTTAGAGTTTGGGTTGGCTGCCTGCCCTATAACTTCAGCTCTCTTTGCAGCTATTTATCATATTAATAGAAAATTTTATGATCCTACTTGGTCATGATTGATAACTCTTCGATATTGTATGACTTTTTATAGTTATTTGGGTAAAGTCTTTTATGTTCAGACAGATAATGTCTGTCATTTTCTTTTCTTCTAACATTTTTGCCTATTTTTAGAATCAGAGCAATGCTGGATTCATAAAATTAATTGAAAAATATTTCTCCTATATCTAGTTTTAAAACAGTTCATTTTGTTAAATGTTTGATAACATTGAAAAGAGAAGACATTTGAGTCAGGAGGATTTATGTTGTTTGAAGTTTTAAATTCTAAAAATTTAATAGATTATAATAGATTCAAATTTTATATTTTTTTCTGTTTTGGTGACAAATTATCTTTGAAATTTGTTTTTGTCATTTAATTTGCTAAATTTATTGGCATCTAGTGTTTTTTTGAGTGTTTTTGTTTTTTTTAACATTATTATGTTTTAACTAGAAGCCTGATGCACAAAATTTGTGCAAGGGGCTTGGCCCCCTCGCACAGCTTCATCAGGAAGGTCATCCGGTCTAATTAGTATATTATGCTTTTATTATTATAGACTAGAGGCCTAGTGCACAAAATTCGTGTATGGGGGGTGTGTCCCTCAGCCTGGCCTGCACCCTCTCCAATCTGGGACTCCTTGGGGGATGTCCTCTGGAGGACTCAATCCGGCAGTCAGACATCCCTTACAATCTGGGACTGCTGGCTCCTAACAACTTGCCTGCCTGCCTGCCTGATTGCCCCTAACTGCTTATGCCTGCCAGCCTGATCTGCCCCTGACCACTCCCCTGCCAGCCTTATTAATGCCTAACTGCTCCCCTGCTGGCCTGATCACCCCCACTGCCCTTTCCTGCAGGCCCAATCACCCCCAACATTATTATTATGTTTTAACTAGAAGCCTGATGCACAAAATTTGTGCAAGGGGCTTGGCCCCCACACACAGCTTCATCAGATTCGCCCTCCTGTGCTGGCCCGATCTCCTCCAATTGCCTTCTGGAAAAAAAAAATGCTTAAACCTTGTCAAGTTTTTGCTTCCTATGTATCCCCTAGAATTCACATGTGTCAAACACAAGGCCCGCGGGCCAAATCCGTCCCACCAGGCCTTGCAATGTGGCCCGCACCGCGCTGTCATCACTGCACTCCGCTGCGTTGCCATCACAATGACAGTTTATGACTGTTCAGTAAACCATTTGGCCCGCGATTTAGGCTGGATTTTAGATTTTGGCCCCTTCTCTGATTGAGTTCGACACCCCTACTAGATCTTCAGTATTTGTCCACCTTTCATTCTGTGTCAAGTGTAGATGTATACATATTGTTTCATCTAAATCTAAGCCTGCTATGTGGATTCCTGCTCTTGTCCTCCTCAACGTTCATTTACACCTGTTAAATTGAGTTTAAATTCTAAATGAAAAGAGAATGCTTTAAACTAGGGGTGTCGAACTCAACAGAGAAGGGGCCAAAATCTAAAATCCAGCCTAAATCGCGGGCCGAATGGTTTACTGAACAGTCATAAACTGTCATTGTGATGGAAACGCAGCGGAGTGCAGTGATGACAGCACGGTGCGGGCCACATCGCAAGGCCTGGCGGGACGGATTCTGCCCGAGGGCCTTGTGTTTGACACATGTGCTTTAAACTGAAGTAAAGTACATAGGTATGAGGTGTTTTTATGATACCTACTCATTACTGAGTTAATCTTGACCATTTTTTTCTTCATTTCATAAATTAACAAACCTCCACGCAGTGGCAACATACTAAGACTGATGAATTAGGACATCTCAAATAAAAAATATTCTGAGGCAGGGAGGGGGGATATAGTTCTCTAAAAAGCAAAACATCAAGTACAGACTCTTTTTAAAATTTAGGAGTCAAGAGTATCTCTAGGCACATTGTGTTGCAGGCATCGCCTCACAAATCTGCCAACGCATGTCCTTTCTGAGCTTCAACACAGCTGCTGTCCCAATAGTCCCTCTCCCCTCTTCTCCTTGATGTAGTGGGTTATGCTTTGCATTGGTGTTTTGGTTTCTGATGGGGAAGGCAAAAATACAAAAGAATCCCTTCCTCATTTTTCTTATGATAGTATGGGTTTCAAAAAAGCAAGAATGGGAATTAAGTAGCAGTGCCTTCTCTGGGTCATTCTCATGCTAAGAAACACAAAGGGCATTCGGTGTTTTAAATACAGATTAGTCCGTTTATATAAATAAGAAACTGTAAAGAATAAGGTTACTTGTAAAGATTAAGACACATTAAAAAACTACATGTTCTTACAGCAATTTGTTCTATCCTTTTTCTTTTTCCTCTGTAACACAGTTATTCCTCCCCCGCTCCCCACACAACAGATTTATAATGTAAGAATAGAATCATGGTGCAGCCTGCAACTCCCAGAGGTAAAACACACAGTACTAGACTTCCATCTGTAGATTTTATTTTCCAGATTTCATATAATTTTCTATGTTAAATTCAAATTTGAAATCATTTTAGGCTTTCAAAAACTGTATTTATGTTAGGTTGTTCTCTTAAGTGGCTATATCATAGTTATTTATACTCTGTGTTAAGACTACATATTTTGTTAGGCGCAATTATTCTTTTGCAATCACTTCTACTACAAGTTGGCAGTGCTTTGTGTTTTGTATGTTAATAGCTTGCTTTTGTCTCATCTTATTAGTTTTATAATGGTCTTGTACTCTTGAATTTTCCTTTTCCTCCTTTTGATGAACACTCAATTGCATCATTAATGAGTATCTATTTGAGTAAGTTTCTAAAATTAGTTCTGAATTGGATGGTGTAGATATATGTACACTATAACTCAAAAAATTTCAAAATTGGAGAAAGGTGCTCTGAATGACCACGAAGGATTCAGAATACAATAATTTAATGTTCTTAAGTGAATGTTTGAAATCATTATACTTGAATTTGAGAGTATTTGAGACTAGAATAAAGAACTGTGTCATATCATAATAGCTGTGTTGAATATTTAAATTTGTTGAATCATATGAAATCTTACAACTGTTAGAATTAAAATTTGTACTGTGCTATTATGTTCTTTTTTTTTTTTTTTTTTGAGTATGTGATGTAATGAAGGTGCTTCAGATAAGTTAAAAATACCATTGTTTTCACTAGCTTTATAAAGGAGAACAGTAGAAGTGCTATCACGACTTGTTACCTGAGAAACTGCTCTGGGAAAACATTAAATTTAACACATTAGGTTTTGACTCTGTTTCATTTATCTTGGAAGATTCTTTGATTTACTGTATAGTGATGCATTTGCTGAGAGAGAGTATGAAACACATGGTGTTGCTGATATTCAGAGAGTAATTTTGCTAATATGTAACCTAGCCTACCCACTTTTCCAGTCTCATCCTGGTTAATTCTCTATTATTTCTCAGATTTCATTAATGATTCTACTCACAGGAATTCTCATAAGAGTACTATTAAAAACAATGGAATTCTTAAAGTTACTGTCATTTATATCTTTTTAATGTACTGTATTATATGGGAGATTTGACTCTTGTGTTTTTAGCTGTAATTCTTAATTAGGATATGAAGACATGACTATTATTCAGAAGGTTATTTTAAATAATATCAAACTCACCATAGGAAAGTCTGATGACTCGGTTAGTCATTTAACAAATATTTATTCAGTAATTCTATGTGTCAGATAGTAGCTAAGGTGCTAGTGAAACAATGATAAAAAGTGTTTAGTTAGAGAGAAATACATCATTGATGGTAGAGTAAGTGCAGTACTAAGGGTCAATTATGAGGAGCTATGAAATCATAAGGGCAGTAATCTGGACAGAAGTGATTAGGGAAAGCTTTCAGAGGAAGTAGACAACCTGAGATATGAATGATACTCAGATATCAGCCAGATCAAGGGGATGGGTGCTGGTCCAGATTGATGAAAGTACTACCAGTAGTATTCCAGACAAAAGAAATAGCCCTCCCTAGAAGGAGTTTGAGGTACAGAAGACAAGGGAAGAGGAAAGACAATTATTGAGAGACTAGAGGCCGGGTGCATGAAATTTGTGCACGGGGACGGGCGGGGGGGGGGGGTTGTCCCTCAGCCCAGCCTGCACCTCTCCAATCTGGGATCCCTCTCACATTCCACGACTGCTGGCTCCTAACTGCTTGCCTGCCTGCCTTCCTGGTTGCCCCTCACCGCTTCTTCCTGCCAGCCTGATCATCCCCTAACTATTCCGCTGCCAGCCTGATGGATATCTAACTGCTCCCCTGCCAGCCAGTTTGCCCCCAACTTTCCTTCTCTGCCGGCCTGGTCACCCCTAACTGCCCTCCCCTACGGGGTTGATCGCCTCCAACTGCCCTACCCTGCTCGCCATCTTGTGGTTGGCCATCTTATGTCCACATTGTGGCAGGATCTTTAACCACATGTGGGCAGCCATCTTGTGTGTTGGAGTGATGGTCAATCTGCATATTACTTTTTTTTATTAGATATGATAGAGGCCTGGTACATGGGTGGGGGCCAGCTGGTTTCCCTGAAGGGTGTCCCGGATCACGGTGGGGGTTCCCTTAGGACATGGGGCAGCCTGAATGAGGGGCTTGTGGTGGTTTGCAGGCCAGCCATGCCCCTTGGCAACCCAAGTGGAGTCCCTGGTATCTGGAATTTATTTACCTTCTACAATTGAAACTTTGTAGTTTGGAGCAGAGTCAAGCCCCCTGCTCTCTCTGTGGCTGTCGCCATTTCTGTTTGGATTTGTTTACCTTCTATAAATGAAACTTTGTAGCTTTGAGTGGAAACCTAGGCCGGCTAGGGCAGGCGGAGCGGGAAGCTCCACCATTGCCTGAGAAACCCAAGCCTCCCTCCTGCTCTCTGTGGTTGTAGCCATTTTGGTTGTGTTTATTTGCATACTTGCTCTGATTGGCTTTGTGGGCGTGGCTTGTGGGCATGGCCTTTTTTACAGGAGGGCAATGATGACTCCAGTACAGCTCTTAAGAGAGCAATGAGATCACTTGCATTTTAGAAAGGTCACTCTAACAGCAATGCCAGATGGATTAGAAAGTTGGGAGCATAGTTAGAGACCCAAAAACCTAGTATATTAGGCAAGAGTTGATCATGGTAAGAATTATTGGAATATTGAGGATGAAACAAAGTAGTAAGACCCATTTTAAGGAGATACGGAAGCAGTGAGATTTGGTGAAAGGAATAGGGCTAACTTAACCAATTCATCAGCTGGTAGAGCTACTCACTGATTTATGGCTCTTAGGAGGAATGGTATTGTGTGGAGTGATTCTAAGTGTATGTTGGAATGTGCTGAATTTGAGGTGCTTGTTGAACATGCAAGTGTAGGTATGTAAATAGGGAACTGTATATGTGGGTTTGAGGAGAGATTCTAAGAGAAGAAAAGGGGGTGGGAAATACAGATCTGAGAGTTGCCACAAATAGATGGCAATCGGATATGAAGTTGGACCCCCAAAGGAAGTGGAGATAGGAATGACACCTAAGAAACTGTAATATATAAGGGATGGGCATAGGAAGACAAGATCACAGAGATGACTGAAAGGCAGTAACTATAGAGGGTTTGCTCGGATGGCGGCTAAGAAAGGATAGTGTTTTAAGGATACAGTAGTTAACATTGTTAGATAAGATTGAAAAGTAGCCTTAGGATTTAGATTTTTTTTAAATTTCTTTATTGATTAAGGTATTACATATGTGTCTATATTTCCCCATTACCCCCCACATTCGTGCCCCCTCCCCCCTGTTGTCTGTGTCCATTGATTAGGCTTATATGCATGCATATAAGTCCTTTGGTTAATCGCTCCTCCTTACCCCCACTGTCCCCTACCTTCCCTGAGGTTTGACGAAGTGGTTGCTGACCTCAGCAATCACAGGCACTGAGATCAAATGAACACTGTTAAGAGCACATTTTCCATATGACTCTCTTCATTGAGAAGCAATTTCAGGTGTCAAGTGCAGTTATACAGCATTCCATGTTTCTGTGGGGGAAGAAGTGTCAGTAAGGATAAAATTTGTTGAAAATTATTTTTTAAAACTTTTTAATTAGAATAAAAGTCTGATTCTTGAAGTGTTGTAATTTGGAACTTTAGGCTATAAAAGAAAAATAGGTGTCATAAATATAGCTTTGATTTGAAATAACTGGGATTTAATATTAACTCTGTCAGTTACTAGGAGTTTCATTTTGTGGCTAATGATAGTATTTATTGATAGAATTTAAGAATTTAGAGATAATTTATGAAAAATGTTTAGTATAATGCCTGACAGGTTGTATGTGCCTGCATTAGCGACCTTCAACCAGAGGGCCACAATAATTTTTAAAACACGCAATACTTGACTATTTAGTTGGGGGCACTGACCTCATTTTCCTTAGATTGTCAAATTAAAAAGAAAATGACAACAGCTAACATGGCATTAGCTGTCTAGTGTGAATGCCCTGTCTTGAACCATAAATACTAGTATATAGGACATATAATAGACTTGCATCTTATTGGTCACATCACATAATAAGGTTGCATCTAATTAGTTAATTCTTGGTATCAGAAATCCTTATATACAAGTATAGGCACCTGAGTTTTTAAAAAGTTACTTTGACTCTGGCTAGTGTGGCTCTGTTGAGTGGAGCATTGTCCTGGGCGCCAAAAGTTTATGTATGGCTTTGATTCCCAGTCTATGGGAGGCAACCAATAGATGTATCCCTCTTATATAGATGTTTCTCTCTCTCTCCCCTTTCCTCTTCCCTCCCTCTTCCACCCTCTCTAAAATCAAATTTTAAAAAAAAGTACTTTGGAGCAAAAGGATAGGTAATTACTACTCCCCCCGCTCCCCCATATAAATCAGTTTTTGTCAGATCAAAATAATATTTTTTGTGTGTGTGCCTCAGAATTTTAGTAATTAGTTTATGTGTGCCATGAGATGAAAAATTTTGAAAATTGCTCATCTATATACATATGTGATATATTGAGCACCTTATATAAAGCAATGTATTTCTGATTACTAATTTAAAATCGGTATACAGTACAAAGTGCTCACCCCCAAAATAGACCCTCTTCACCCATTTTGTCTACCTCCTAACCTTCTTCCTCTCAAACCACCAATCTGTTCCCTGTATTTATGAGTTTGTTTTAGTTTTCTGCAATGTAATTTTATTGTGCAAGATATTTAGCCTCTCAAAAACAGGTTATTCATTTGAAATTAAGATTAGTTTTATATGTCAACACTAGAAATCAACTTAAGCTAGTTTAAGCAAACTAGGTATTCTGAAAGGTACTATTTTTGAGTGTGCTGTTTTTAGATTAAGGATCCTGAGGATTTTTTTTTTTTTTTTTAGAAATTCAAGAATGTTTGAAGATTGAAATTATTGTTAGCTTAGATAAGAATCTCAAGGTCTGGGCTGTTTTTACTAAATGCTATTCTTACCATATGTTAAAATGGAGCAGTTAGTTTGCAGATGCAGCTGTCACCTGATGAGCTTTGATGGGAAAGTAAGTTTAGTGTTAAAAGAAGAAATCAGCATGTAATTAACCAAATTGTATATAAAAGCAATGCCTTAGCTTTCCTTCCAGGAGACAGAGTTTTGGAAGCGAATCCCCTGACTCCTTTACTACTTGCTGCAAGTAAATAAAACTACCTAACAAGTACCAGACATGAATAGAATACTCCAAGCAGAGAACCCTTTGAGTTCAGTAACACTATGACTGGTTTATCTTGGTTTACATAAAAATTCTTTTTTTTATTTATTAATATATAATATTTTATTGATTTTTTTTTTTGCCCCCCTCCCTCCCTCCCACACATACCCTCCCCAGAGAACATAAAAATTCTTAAACCCACCAGGTTTGGTCACGTCATAGGAATATAATTTCTCCCTCTGCAATTACATGTGTGAGAAGGGTTCCTAGAGGGGTTGCTGAGCGGCACCACAACTGCAAGGGGTACTGTGGTCACGTAGTTCATATTAACTTGTGCAGTGGACAGTTTGCACTTGGACAGGCTGTACACAGTGGCTCCGTGTTTATGTATTCTTGACAATTTTAGGACTTGTTCCCATAGGTATATCTCTCTTATTCATTGATATGCCTTGTAGCATAATGTCTACCACATAGTGATTGCCAAGTAAATATCTGTTGGATGGATGAATGAGTTCATGGTAATGTGGCAATATGACCAGTTTTCAAATACTTGAATGCTTTTCAAGTATATATCATTCTTTTTCGTCTTCACACGTAATGTTGTTAATTTTATCTCTCATACTGTGTCACGAAGAAGCTTCTATTTGTAATAAAGAATGAACTAGGGCAATTTGTAAAATAATGGGATAAATGAAAGTATCATTACTTGTTGGGCAATTTGATTTATTTTAAGATAATTTTTCAATACATCTTTGAACAGCTAAATCCAACATGGAATCAATAGTAAGCCCATTTACAAATAGCAGTTGTGCATTGGAGAATTGTATTCACTTTGTGTACGTTCACTGTAAATGTAAAAAGTTTAAAATCTCAAGTATTTTGTGGTTAGTATATAAAAATATCTTGACGAATCAGTTAAATATACTGAACATGGTTTCAAATACAAAATTTAACAATTATAGATCTACCGAGTATTTTTTAATCTAAAATATTTGTTAGCTATAGTTATGCTTATTAGTGTAAGGCATATAAGTAATTTTTAGTATCTGAATGTCAAAAGACAAAAAGAAATACTCTTTGTGATTGCTACTTATCTAAATTTTCAGTTGTTCAGAAGAGTCATTTTATTTAATTCAGTTCAATTTTACTAAGTATTTTCTATGTGGAAATTGCTAGCTCTAGTACTACAGGGGAGGCATAGTCTTTGCTGTCTGAGAGTTTACAATGTGACATTTGAATATTTGAGATGAGTGGATCTAAGAGAAATATAAAAATAATTTTAATATGGTGAGTATTTTAAAAGAAGAATTAATAATGTGCTATTAAGGTTGAAAAGAGACCATCTATTGTGAAGAACCTGAAAAAGTTTAATGAAATTGGGTAGGAGTGTAACAATAGTTACAATTTTGAAAAGTAGGGTTAGAGTGAGTGGAGAAAACAGTGTGGTAAAGATATGGACATCTAAGTGACTTAATCTTTGAGCTTATAGGTTTATCTAAGACTTCGGTTGGTATTAATAAAAAAGTTAGCCATTTAATTCCCCCAGTTGTCACTGAAACTGCAGAAGTTCTATTCCAATGCATTTGATATATTTTTAGAAACCAAGTAAATGCAGATAACTATTTAGTATACTAATTATATTAAATCAACAGAAAAATAAAGGCAATAAAATATGTGTGTGTGTGTGTGTGTGTGTGTGTGTGTGTGTGTGTGTATAATGTATGTATGTATGTATGTATGTATATGGGAAAGATTAAAAAAATAGGTTTATAGCCAGACTCAGTGATAGCCCTAAATGTACTAGTATTTCTCAGCCTGTCTTTCTTTATTCACCCCAGGAGGATTTGAGTTGCTGTAGCTTTAAACAGATAATCACCATGTTCACTAATTGTGGACACATAAATATCGATACGCTTATAGTACTGCTTTGCTTGTGTACAAATAAAATATCTGTAGTCTGTCAAAACCAGTTTGGCTGAGTGGATAGAGCGTCGGCCTGTGGATTGAAAGGCCTTGGGTTCGATTCAGGTCAAGGGCATGTATCTTGGTTGTGGGCACTTCCCCAGTAGGAGGCGTGTAAGAGGCAACTGATCGATGATTCTCTCTCATTGATGTTTCTAACTCTCTATCCCTCTCTCTTCCTCTCTGTAAAAAATCAATAAAATATATATTTAAAAAAAAAATATCTGTAGTCTGTAAAAAAAAAATCCTGAACTATTTGGTCTTGGCTACTTTACATGGCTAACTTTTTACTTTTACTTATTATTGCTGAAAGTGGTGATGAGATGGACTTAAATAATTTAAACTCTATTGAAAATAAGCTTAAATAATTTAGACTTTTATTTTAAATATAAATATTATGATTAATTTATTGCTCTAGCATGCAACCAACCAGTATACTAAAAATAGTAGGATTGTGGTAGCATTGACTAGATTATAGGATGATATAGAATTCAAAGACTAACTGAACTGGAAGAGACCCTAGAGATCAATAATTTATCATGCTCATTTTGAAGATTAAGAACCAAGAACAGATAAATAAATGAATAGCCTGTTTTTCTACAGATATTTACAAAGGTGAATGTCTTATAAAATTAGTCTGTTAGGATTGTTTGAAACATACCTCTTAACTCATTTTTGCTATTTGCCCTTTCTCTATAATAGAAGTGTCAGAGATGAAAGAAAATTAGTAAAATGTATATGAAAACCTTCCTCCTGTCAGAGTCTGGAGTGCACCACAGGACCCAGAGTCAAGTCCCTGTCCACGCACAATGTGCCTCAAAATTATGTGAGACCCAAACCCGGCCGGCCCTCTTTTTCTGGTGTTCCTTTTTCCAGCTTTCAGAATCTCACTACTCCTGAGGTACTTCAAATATAACAACTGTATTCTTTGAAGTACCTCTGTTATAATACACTAGAGGCCTGATTCATGCTCTGGTGGGGTCCCTTGGCCTGGCCTGTGCCCTCTCACAGTCTGGGACCCCTCAGGAGAGCTGGTTTCAGCCCTGTCCTCACAGGCCAGGTCTGGGGATCCTACCAGTGCATGAATCCATGCACTGGGCCTCTAGTATGCATGTAAGATCTTTGGTTAATCTCTCCATTCCCTTCCTCATCCCCCTTCCCCTTTTCCTCTGAGATTCATCAATTTGTTTCGTTTTCATGCCTGTGGTTTCCACTCCTGTGTTAAGTGTCTGCCCCCTGGTGGTCAATGTTCATCATAGCTACTGGCCAGTCCCTTAGGCTTTTATATGTATAGACTAGAGGCCCGGTGCATGAAAATTCATTCACTGGGGATGGGGGTCCCTCAGCCCAGCCTGCCCCCTCTCACAGTCTAAGCTGCAGTCTGGCCTTCCTATGCGGGAGGTGACCCGGCTGATCATGGGAAGATGCCGCACCCATCACCCTGCCACTGCTGCCACTGCCAGCTGCCTTGGTTGCCTGCCCTCACAGCCGCCACAGCTTTGTCTGGAAGGATGCCCAGAGGACATCTGGCTGTCCGGTCTAATTAGCATATTATGCTTTTATTATTATAGATTATTATAGATTATTGGATCTACTATCTACCCAAATGATCTGCAACTCTAAATTCTCTCTTGATGACAGAATTCATGCTATAACTTTCTCTTTCTATATTTCCCTTTTTTTTTTTTAGATGAAATTGGTTTAAATAGACCATATTTCTAGATGGTAAAATGTAGCCTGAGGCATATATGTGAAATAGAGAGAGAGCATTGTTGATATGTTTTTGGCTTGATGTTTACCTTGAGGGGGGGAAAAAAAAAAATATATATATATATATATATATATATATATATATATATATTTTAGAGGTTTTAATTTTTTAAACACCTGCATATTATTCATCACACCTCCATTCATATCCTGATTATTTCTTCTTCAGAGCCAGATTCCTAGTACTTTAAATTGTGCAAGATTTCCTTTCTTTATCAGATATTGCATTTACTTAGTTCATAGTTAATAATTTGGTATAGAAGGTAAAATTCTTATTAAACTAACATGGTAGGTTTATCATTTTGAGGAGTATTTTTGTATTTCTAAAGTTCACTAATTTTACTAAATAAATCCTTGATTGATAGAATTTAAAGTGTTTTTAGTGAAGTGAATAACTTTGGGCAGTGCAGGAGATTTTTGAACATTAGTCATTAAAATATAGCACATATGGTCTAAGTAAATGCCAGAAGAAATACAAGCAACATGCTGTGAAAATTCAGGAGAAAGATAAATTATTTACAGTTTGGGAGAGTATGAGAGATGTTATGGGTGTAGTTAGCACTAGAGAGAGGATTTTATTGGGATGTTTAGAAATTGGCAAGGTGCAGGCATTTAGGGTTGGGGGTCATGTATTTTAGTTTGAACAAAATGTAAGCTCTGGATTACTGGTTAGATATAGTGGATTGAATGCACTCCTTTATTTCTGCACCTGCTTGAAATTCAGTAAAATGACAGCAAAAACATAAAAAGGTATAAATCCACAGTGACAAAGATTGCAAAAGAGATATAGCAGAAGAGAAATTAGCAGAATTTTGGAATATGGAAAGCAGATCAATGAGGGATAATTGGTTTATTAAGGAATAGACAGTGGAAACAGAAATACCTGCAAAGGGAGAGGCCAAGATGAAGCATGTCACCCCATGAAATTCTGGAAAGGTTCAGAGCTGGAAGCATCACAGGCTCTTGAAGATGGGATAAAGAATGGTACTAAAATGAAGGGATGCATTGAATTTCTTATAAGCTGTCACTTAGAACTGTGAGAAAAACAGTTTGGTGCTGGAAAATAGGTGTGTTGAGTGGCAATACTCATTTTACCAGCAAGTAACTACCTAACATCCATTCACTTGGTCAGTTGAAGATCATCAGGACAGACCAGGAAAAATTGCGAAATAGATGGTTGCTCTAAATTTAGAGAAGAGAGAAGAAAACGAGGAAACATTTTGGCACTCTTTAATTCCCTATTGGTAAATGTTTTCTCTTTAATGGCAAAACCCTGAGTTTTCTCTTCTGCTTCTCAGAATCTGCTTTGTATGAAGTGTTTGCATGGTGACTCTTCTCTCTAATTGTGTGTTGTAAGACTATAATCTTGTTGAAGCAGTTCTAGGCTTATCTATATACTAGAGGCCCGGTGCAGGAAATTCATGCAAGAGTGGCCTTTCTTCCCTCAGCTACCGGCACTGCCTTCCCTCTGGTACTCGGGACTCGGGCTTCCCTCCCGGCCCCAAAGGTCATCTGGAAGGATATCTGATCTAATTAGCATATTACACTCTTATTATTATAGACTAGAAGCCCAGCACACGATTTGAAATTGCGTGGCGCCTCCCACCCTCGAGTCACTGGCCCGGCCCTGCCTCAGTCCCTCCGTCCTGTAGCACCCCCAGCACAGGTGCGTAGAGGCCCCTGCCACCTCGCCCCCAATGCTGAGTGTGTAATCTCCTGTCCGGTCAACCCATTACAGTGTCTTGGTTAATTAGCACATTTCTCTATTATATATCCTATCTAATAAAAGAATAATATGCAAATTAACCATCGTTCATCTACACCCACAAGCCACACCAAGCAGCCAATCAGGAGCAAGTATGCAAATTAACCCAACCAAGATGGCTGTGGCCACAGAGCAAGCAGGAGGGTTGTGTTTCCCCGGCAGTGGAGGAAGCCAAGCTTTCTGCACATCCTGGCTAGCCCAGGCCTCCACTCAAGGCTACAAAGTTTCAATTATAGAAGATAAATAAATCCCAGATACCAGGGTCTCTGCTTGGGTCTCCAGGGGGCTTGGCTGGCCTGCAAACCACCACAGGCCCCTCGCCCAGGCTGCCCCACACACCAAGGGTATCCCCACCCTGATCCGGGACACTCTTCAGGGCAAACCAGCTGGCCCTCACCTGTGCACCAGGCCTCTATCCCATCTAATAAAAGAATAATATGCAAATTGACCACCACTCCAAAACACAAGATGGCTTCCCCCATGTGGACACAAGATGGCCACCAGAAGATGGCTTGCAGGGGAGGGCAGTTATGGGCAATCAGGCCAGCAAGGGAGGGCAGTTGATAGAGATCAGGCATTCAGGGAAGAGAAGTTAGGGGCAAACAGGCTGGCAGGGAGCAGTTAGGCATCAATCAGACTGGCAGGGGAGTGGTGAGGGGGTGATCAGGCTGGCAGGCAGAAGTGGTTAGGGGCAATCAGGAAGACAGGCAGGAGAGCAGTTTGGAACCAGCAGATCTGTATTGTGAGAGGGATGTCCGACTGCCTGATTAGGCCAGATCCCACTGGAATCGGGCCTAAACGGGCAGTCCAATATCCCTTGAGGGTTCCCAGATTAGAGAGGGTGCAGGCTGGGCTGAGGGACACCCTCCTCCCCCATGCATGAATTTCGTGCACCAGGCATCTAGTACAGGTATAGTTATAGGTATAGGTAAAGGTATAGATATAGATATAGATATAGATATAGATATAGATATAGATATAGATATAGATATAGATATAAAAATCTAATACGCTAAGTGTTTGTCTTATGGTAGCTATGACATGCACTGACCACAGGGGGCAGATGCTGAACTCAGGAGCTGCTGAACTGTAGTGCCTTGGCAGTGGCGGTTCTCGGATGACTCACCGTGGAATCAGAGAGGAGGGAGCCCAATTCCTCATGGGGCTGCACGATTCCACCTTTGGCCATGGGTTACGTTGTTGCTGGGGCTCTGTCAGCCCTGAATCTGGTTTACTGCACACTTGCATTTGTGTTCCACACCCTGTACGACAGCAACTTTGTAGAGCTCCCTCTCACCCTCCGGGCCCCCTTGGGGGATGTTGGAAAGCCAGTCTTGGCCCAATTCCAGCAGGCCAGGCCAGTGGACCCCACCTGCTGGAGGGATCCCTCCCACAGCACCACCCCAGGTGCCGTCAGCCAGGGAGGGGCCACAGGATGCTCCAGGGTGTGCCCAGCCCATCTTGCCCAGACCTACGCCACCAGCCACCTTCTAATTAATTTCCTTTCACTGGGCATGAGTCCGTGCACCAGGTCACTAGTCTATCATGAAAATGGCCACAAATAAATTTGCTTTGTGTGTGTGTGTGTGTGATTGATAAAGAAAACTACTGTTTTCTTCCCTATCTTTCTACACTTTTTTTTCTTTCTGCTCCATGCTGAGTACACGCATATACATACTCTTCTTTGCTTTTTTTTTTTTTTTCTGTCTTCACCAGGAGGGACTAAAACTCAACTGTCTTATAACTGTTAGAAGTTTTAATTCTCTTATTGATTTCTGCAGAAAAGGTTAGAATTAAGACAGATTTAATCTTCTGGTAATTATTTCAAACAAGTATTTATAGATGTGCTCCTATGTCCTAGATATTGCACTAAGCATTAGTGATAAAATTGCCAAGTTTCTGTTCTCTAGGAGATTATAAAAACATTTTATGATGTAGTTTGACAAATCAATACATATATGGTACTGTTTACTACTATGAACAATACTGAGGGATGAGAAGGTGTATGCAGGAAAATAATTACTTTTGGATATTTTAAATTTGAGATACTTTTTTTTTATTGGTTTCAGAGAAGAAGGGAAAGGGAGAGAGATAAACATCAATGATGAGGGAGAATCATTGACTGGCCTCTTTCCTTGTCCCTTGTCCATAACATCTCCCTTTGCAGTTCACTTTACCAAACTTGGATACTGGCTCTCTTCCTCTTCGTTCTCTTCTTGTCTTCTCCTCATTTTCTCCAGCCTATCTTATTTTTAAAATATCATTTTGGCATAGTACTTTCTCTTATGCCCAGTTTTTCAGATTCTGGTCAAGTACAACCCATTTTCATTATACCCTCATCCAACATCCCTTGCAAACAAAAATAAACAATATTTAAAAACTTAAGAAATACAAGTTTAATACTAATATTAACTTTAAAATAGAAAAATATGGGTCCCTCTCTTCCTCTCAGATGTCATTTACTACTATCATGTTCCCACAGGTTTTATATGCCCCTTTTACTGACTTTCCTTCTGGAGCACTGCAGGCTGATTTCTGTAGCAGACATTGCCAGTACCCAGCACCCATTCCCAGCTAGGCCTTCCATTAACTGACTTTAGCCATGGAAGACCACTGTCCCTTTGAGCAGTGGGACACAAGTGCCAGGGAGCAGTCCTCACCAATGACTGACAGGTATTGGGATATACATACCCCAACTCCCTTGCTTCTTGGTGGGATAACTCAGGTATGGGCTCTGCGCTGTTTCCCTAAGTCTCTAGGAAATTCAGTTCTAGTCACCTACAATGGAGCTGGCTTGATACAGTATCCTTTCTTAAGTCCTTATCTTGATTTTGCTCACTTATTCATTGTTCTTGCATTTCTCAAATAAGCCACTTTCTCACACACACACACACACACACACACACACACACACCCCCCACACACAAAGGTAAGAATGGTATTGTGTATGTGTGAAGATTTACATACAAAATTTGCCAGTTTAACCATTTTTAAATGTATAGCACTTATGGCATTAAGTTCCTTTACATAGTTGTTCAACCATTACCACCATCACTCTTCCTCTCCTCAACCTGAAACTCTGTACCCATTCAGCACTGTCAATTCTCCCTGCTCATTCCTCCCCCACTCAGTGGAAACCACCACTTCTCTTTGTCTCTATTAGTTTGTCTACCCCAGGTACTGAATATGTGTGGAATGATACAGTACTTGTCCTTTTGTGACTGGCTTATTTAACTTAGTATAGTGTCTTCATGGTTCTTCCACCTTGAAGCATATGTCAGAATTTCCTTTTGAAGGCTGAATAAGAGGCCATTATACATTTAAACCACAGTTTCTTTCTCCATTAATCTTGATAAACACATGTGTTGCTTCCCTCCTTTATTGTGAGTAATGCTACTATGAACATCAGTATACAAATATCTGTTCAGGTTACTGCTTTCAAATCTTTTGGGTATATACGAGCTTAAAATTTGGTGGATCACATGGTCATTCTATGTTTAATCTTTTGAGGAACTGTCAAACTGTTTTCCACAGATGCTGCCCCATTTTATAGTTCCAGCAGCAATGTGCAAGGATTCCAGTTTTTCCATATTCTCTTCAGCACTTTTTTTTAAGTTGAGGTAAAAACATAACAGTTACGATCTTATCCATTTTTAAGTTTATAGTTTCATAGTGTTCTCTGTATTTACAGCATTGTACAAAACTGAAACTCTGTCCTCAAATGAACAACATCTTCTTGTTTATCTTCTTCAGTGCCTGGCAACCACTGTGTGTTTTTATGAGTTTGACTACTTTAGATACCTTATATAAGTGAAATTATACAGTATTTGTCATTTTGTGACAGGCTTATTTCACTTAGCATAACGTCTTCAAGTTACCTCCACATTATAACATGTGATAGGATTTCCTTTTTTTACGACTGAATAATATTCTATTCTATGAACACACCACATTTTCCTTATCTATTCATCTGTCAGTGGACATTTGGGTTGATTCCATCTCTTGGCTATTGTGAATAATGCTTTGTATGTGTCCCTAAAGAATTGCATGCCTTAAACTTAATATGAGTAACCTTTTGTTATATATATTTTTCTAAAAATTGGTCCTGTGTCTTTCTGAGGCTTATAGGATTGGTCTGGGATGATCTACTGAAAAGATTGAAGGTAGACAACCCTGGATCTAAATTCTGCTTTGCTGGTTAGGTGAATTTGTTCATAATTTTTAAAAAATATTTCTAGCAAGTTTGTTTTAAGTACCATAAGTAATAGATTTATACATTAAAATATAGAATACACATTTTGTGCCTAGTAATTTAATACCTTCCACGTGCCAGATATTAAAAAAGTATAGTTTTGTTAATTGGGATCACCGTTATCATCTGAACTTATTGGCTCTAGTCCCTAGATATGTTTCACAGAGAGCAAGAGCAAATGTAAAAAACCTTGAACACTGATAGTGATTGTATGCACAGATAAACAGGAGGGGAAACTTGAGAATGATCCCTCCATTCCCCTTAGGAGGGTGAGGTGGTGTTGCTACATTTTTTTTTTTCCTCTTGCTCACCCCCCTCCCATTTTTTAAAAAATCTTTTTTATTGAAAAGCAGGTTTGTGGGATAATCAATAAGGAAAATAATATGACGCCCCCCCCCCGCCCCCCCGCCTCCAGAACCCTTGGTATTCTAAATCTAGCTTGTCTTTAGGTTATTTCTTAAAGCGAATGATTAAAAATATAGTGTTGATAAGCAAGGGAAAGGAAGTGGGAGAGGGAAGTGGTTGTTAGATCATGTGATACGTGCCATTTTTATTTTTAAAAAGTATTGGGATTAATCATTTATATTTGTTTCTCCCCTGTTGGATTGTAGACCCTGTGAAGACATTAATAGCATTTACTTTTTCTTTTTGTTCCCATAGCACCTGAAATATTATAATATACATTTTACTGTATTTTTCAATGTATGTTTCAAAGTTAACTTTGTGCTTTTTCTTTCTATTTTAGATTTTCTACTTGTGGTCAGATTTATGTCCTATTTATTTATGTGTATTTGTGATTTATAAATGATTGATACTCAATAAATGGGTTGAATGAATGATTTAAACTGTCTTTAGAGTTATAGGTCAGCATTCATAAGAATAAAGCAACTTTTGGCTTTACTTATCTCTATAAATTTATAACTGGAAAATATCTTAGGATTTAAGTATTATAGATCTTTAATTTTCAAATAAAGTAACTGGTACCAAAGATTGCAAGACTTTTACATTCAGAAACATGTGGTAGAGGTAAAGTTAGAAAAAAAAAACTATAATTTGAATTGGGGAATAGGACAGCCCTATCTCTTAGTCATGGTGCTTTTCTTTCTTTTTCTTTTTTACTTTTTTTATTTAATTGTGCTACTTTTCTTCTATGGGAAACAAATAGAAAAGAAACAAGTTTATAACCAGCTTCAAAGAAAAATAGTATTTTCTATAGACTGTATGTCCAGATTGGTTCTATGTGTTCTAGTAAGTGCTTTCAGGGTAGGCATAGCATTTCCTCAGTGATCATTACCACTCTGTGTTCAAATAGAATTTTCTCAAAATTATCTGAAAAATAAAATTTTAAATATCAGATTTAAAAAATATCCCATGGATTATAATCACCCCACATTTACTTAGTAGATATGTATATAAAATATTTTGACATTCATTAATTTGATTCTGATGATAAGAGCATAACTTTTATTTAAAAGTTTTTAAAATTTTATTTTTCAATAACAGTTGACATTCAGTATTTAGTGCCTGTATAGGGCATGATTTGTAAATTATTGGCACTATATAGATTTTTTAAATGAGGCCAAATGAAACTATATCATTTAACTATGATCAAGTAAATTATGAACCCAAATGATTTATAGGTATTTTCTTTTCACCATGGTAAGGCACATGTCCCTTTAGATATATACATTTAAAAAAAATTGTCATGGTTAAAGTACAGTTAACAATAACCACTATGGCATTTCCTTTTGTCCTCTTGGGTAAAACTAACTTTAAGGACTTCAATTAGCAGACATTCAAGTGCTGCTAAGCCATTTGTATCATACTGGATGCTTTAATGTAGGTAGTAGTTGTGACCCAGTTCAAATAAGATTGGATTATAATATGTAAGAGTTAGGGATTATTTTAATAAGAATTAAAATTTAAAAATTCTGATTAAGAGAATGCAGTGAAAAACACATTTGATATTTTATTGAGTACCTAGAAAACAAAGTCATCTAAGTTAATTTTGTTATAAATAATTTATCTTAATAAAATAGAAAATAAGAATTTTAGAATGGTGTCTAAGATACTTAATGAAATCTTGACCTTTATTTGTAGCATTTTAGTTATGTTACATATGTCTAAGATTAAGCCAAAAAATTTAATAATAAAAATTTCAAACTCTATGCAGAGACAATTTTTATGAACATTTTGGTATATATATTTTTACACTTCTTGCTTTGTATATATTATAAATAAAGTTTATATGACTATAAACTATAAAATTTTATAGCATTAAGCTCTCTTTGTAATTTTTTTCACTCAGTAATATCATGAAAATTTTTTAGTATAAGTAACTATTAGAACTACACAAATCTTGTAAATTGGAAGCATGTTAAGTTTTTTCATAATTTATTAATCATTCTCCAAATGTTGGACGTTTATTTCAAATGCTACCTTATTATAGAGTACTTTTAAAAAGCAGGCTTGTAAATTGAAAAAAATTTAAGATAATCAGGTTATTATTTGCATAAAAATAAATTTGACACTACTTTTTATATAATCTGTTCACATTACTTTGAATTTATGATAATCGTAATTTCTAGTCTTGCTTTACTAACTCTTATTTGGAACCTTTGGCTCTGGAATAAAGTTATTTATTGAGTAGAAAAGGTTTGGGTAATTTTAAAAATACATGTTTTCTAGAATACAGATTTTGAAATGGAGTAGTATGCAGCAACAAATTCATAGTACTTAGAACAGTTAGACATGAAGCCTTGATATCTTGATAGGTATCTGACATTGAAATATTTAAATGTTTGTGTTTTTTTAAATAGATTATCTTTCTCAAGGAATAGATCTTTCTGGAATTGAAGTAATAGAAAATGATCTACTTTTTATTGCAAGAGCCCGACTTGAAGTGGAAAATCAAGCTAAGCGCCTCCTGGAGCAGGGTGTGGAGACTCAGGTAATAAAATATCTATCGCCTTCTTAATGTGGAAAATATGTTGTAATACAGATTAACATTTAACTTTGAGATTACAAAAGTAATGTGTTTTCATTTTATCACCGAAGAACTATAATTTGAATTGGGGAATAGGACATAAAGTAAGTACAGGAGAAGTTATTTAGTATAATTATTTAACTCTAAAAATAGATTCTCTAAGATTTGTAACATCAAATGTATGTAATCCTATATAATAAAAGTATACTATGCAAATTGTCCCCCTAGATCAGGAGTTCGACCCGGGGGCAGGAAGGGAAGAGAAGGAATATAAGTAAATAAATTTCGCACTTTAATTATCAATTTACAGAGTAATGAGTTGATATAATAGTCACAACCAGTAGTAGCAAATGAGGCATTATTTCTTCTTTTTGTTTTTCTTTCATTTTTTAAAAGTATTATGGACTCATGAATTTTTATATATTTTATTTCAATCAGTTTGGTGCTGGATGAGACTGCTAGTGTTGTAGCAAGAAGCTAGAATAATAGTGGCTTAACCAAGTAGATATTTAGATGTGGATGGTGGCAACATTCTTCCAGCTATGCAACAAGGATCCACGTCTTTCTTTCCACTCTGCCATCTTGAGTGTCCTCCTAACTTGTCATGTCATAGTCACAAGATAACTGTCACACCCATAGATACTACGTTCATATTCAAGGTGTGGAGATGGGGCTGTGCCAACGGCCAGCCAAAAGGCAGTTACAAAATCCTTTTCTAAAATTGTCAACAGACTGTCCTTATGTCTTATTGGCCATATATGGGTCATAGTGTCACCCCAGTTGTCAGGAGCATTGTGAAAGCAAGCATGTAGCAAAGATGTACAGAATTGTCAACATTGGCTTAGGCTATTCATGAGCCATTGCTTGGGGCAGTGCACGTTTTCACCCCTGAAGAAAATTAGGTTTTTAGTAATAAGAAACAAAAGGGGATTAACTAGTTATTCTTGCCATAATATTTTTTGTAAAGCACTGAATGACTAGAATTTTAAAAATAAGCCATGTGTATATATTTAACTTAAACTTTTATATTAAAAGATTAAGATTGGGGCCCTAACTGGTTTGGCTCAGTGGCTAGAGCGTCGGCCTGCAGACTCAAGGGTCCCAGGTTTGGTTCCAGTCAAGGGCATGTACCTTGGTTGTGGTGGGCACATCCCCAGGGGGGAGTTGCAAGAGGCAGCTGATTGATATTTCTCTCTCATTGATGTTTCTGGCCCTCTATCTCCCTTCCTTCCTCTCTGTAAAAAATAAATAAATAAATAAATAAATAAATAAATAAATAAATAAAATTTTTTTTTTTTAAGATTAAGATTTGGGGCTTGACTCTTAATGTTTCATGATTAGTTTTGTTGTCTTATACATTTCATTTTATTATTGAACACATTTTGGTGTCCTTGAAATATTACCTAATATTACCCAACACCAGAGGCCCCTTGCACGAGGAATTGTGCAATAGACCTTCCTTCACCTGGCTGCCGGCACCGGGACCGGCCTTGGCTCTGGCCTGCCTTCCGCCTTCTTTCAGGGTCGGGGCTTGGCTCCCGGCGGCATCGGAGGCCACATGGTGTGGGCGCTGCCTGGCCCCTTGCCACCGTCCTCTATCGGGGTGCTGCCCAGGTTCCTCAGCGATGGGAGCGGTGGGGTGGCACAGGGTGGGTGCTGTCCTGCCCCAGGCCGCCCTGCCCTGGTCCCTCAGCGATGGGGGCGGGGCAACGTGTGGGGGCTGCCATCTTTGCTGGGTTAATTTGCATAGCACCCCTCATTGGCTGTGGGCATAGCGAAGGTAAGGTCAATTAGCATATTACTCTTTTATTAGGTAAGATGATGAGATTCCATACAACTAAAGGTTGAGGGTTCGATTTCAGGTAAGGGCACGTACTTAGGTTTCAGGTTCAATCCCCAGTGTGGACAAGTACGGGAGGCAACCAATTGATGTTTTTCTCTCACATCAATTTCTCTCCCTCTCTCTCTCTCTCCCTCCCTCCCTGTCTCTCCACCCCCAGCCCCCATACTCTCTCTAAAAATCAATTGGAAAAAACCACCATATCCTCAGGTGAGGATTTAAAAAAAAAGATATTTGGAAATTAATAAAATCCCTTCCTCCAATATTGATTATTCCTTCGCTCTCTTCTTTTTCTTAGGATCTCTCTGTGTTATCACTTCTTTTCTGTAGACCCTTCTTCCAAACCATTTTCACTTTCTTATTTTATCCTCTTCTTCCTTTTTTCTCTTCTTTTCTCCTAGCCTTACTATAGCTCTTCATTTTTTTTCTGCTTCTCTTTAAAATGAGCTAGAACAAAGCTGATTTTTGGTTGATAAGATCATATTATGCTATTAAATATCCTGCTTAGTCTCTTAATTTCATTTGGGTTATGTACTGTTGACTGCTGATTGTTAACAGGTTCTGAAATAATCACATTAGGTTAGCTGAGAAAGTACATATCAAGCATTAATAGCTTCATGTTCCTGATTCAGAAAAGCCACTGGTAAGCTCTGAATCGAAACCAAGGTAGCTAATATAATTCTTGATTTTAAATTACATTATTTAATGTGATTTTTTCTTCCTTTACATGTTATCTCCCATGCAGCTCCATTAAGTTTTCAGTGTTTTAGGCCTCTCCTGTATGTATCATGTTGTGATGTATGCACACAAATATTATAAATAGCCTTAAGTATTTTGTTCCGATGTATGCCTGTTATATATAAGGTGTTATGAGTTTATTAATACCACTCTTTATAAGTAAAATGTTTGGATTTTAAACTTTCTTAGTTATTGTGCATCATTAGGGACTGTGCTTTTTATTCTTAAAATTCACCTGAAAATCAACCCAATTTTATTTAATAGGTATTCTATTGAGAGTGTTTTAAAGAATTAATCTGCTTTTTGTTAAAGATCTGTTTCCTTCCTACGCCTTCTTTTCCTTTCTTTTTAGCAGTAAGGATTATCTAAATAGTGAGAGATAACTGTTCTTTGAATTTTTGCTTAGTACTTTGCATCTTTCTCACTAACACCTCTGTCTTGGGGGAAGCCAAGTGGGGGACCTATTGATAATTTCTGCCTCTCCTTCCCCATGTCCCAATCTGTTTTATTTGACTCTAGAGTTCCTTATTGTTTGTTTTAATTGAATATGAAGTGGCAGCAAACTTTTAGGAAATATTGTAATATTTTGTTTTGGAAGTAATAAATACATAGTTTTCAAAGTAAAGTTTCTTAATCTTTGCTGTTCTTTCCAGTTAAAATCAGTTGGAATCAACTACTCAGACTTTGTACACCAAGTCATTTTGTGGAATGTTGCATGGAGTATAATAGCCAAATAGCATCAGCAAAATTTATATTATATATTTGTCATTTTCCTTTCCTGAGCATGTATTTCTTTTCTGATATATGGAACCTAAAGAAAAGTAATTTAACTGCTGAAGAGATATTTTTTTTAGGGAAAAAAAAGTAAAATGTGATTGTTAGTTTTTGTGATACAAGGATTATACAATCCTTTCAGTATTCTTTTTTAATCCTCATCCAAGAATATATTTTTGTTTTCTTTTTGATTTTAGAGAAAGGAGTGGGGGGGGGGGGGGAAGAGAGCAACATGAATGTGAAAGAGAAACATCTATCAGTTGCCTCCTGCATACACCCTGACCTGAAACTGAACCCACGCCCCAGGAATGTGCCCTGACTGGGAATCAAACCTGTGATCTTTTGGTGCATGGACGATGCTCCAGCCAACTGAGCCATCCAAGTCAGGTTTCAGACTTTTAATATACCATCCACAGTGGAATCCTGGTCTTGTACATTTATGTAATTTTTGCATTTTATTTCCAATTAAGTCAAATTCTATCTCTGCATTTCTAATTTCAGTGATGTTAAGCTCTTTAAAATCCTGCCAAACTTTTGACTTAATGCTGTATCTGTGCTCACGAAGGTAATTTCATTTTAGCCTATAGCCTAGTAAATGCTGGAATGTTGCTTGCTGTTTCTTGGACCAATCTTTACAGTAGTCTGCGGATATATCTGTTCCATTAGCTCAGTGCCAGCTGTTGCTTTGGTTACAGTGTTCCTGTTTTGGCAAGCTTTTTTAGGGTTCTTAAACAACTTTGCTTCTTTTCTGAGCATGTTCTTGTGGGATTTTATTTTCCTCTCTGTAATGTTACCACGGCATTGAAAGAGAAAGAAAAAATTACATCATATTTATTTCCAAAGCAGGTGAAATGATTTTAGTTTAATAAATAAAGTTGTGCCATCTTCTGAAATGCTTTTGAAGCAGAAGTCTGTCTTGATCTACTGATGAAATTATCCTTTCTCTTCTTATTACATGGTCTTCATTGCATTTTATATTACAATTTATGAAGCTGGGTAATTTCCTGTAAGGTTAAATGATTTGTTGAAGGTCACAGTGAAAATTTGTAGAAAAATTATTCTTGAAATATTGACTGCCTCACGAAAAGAGAAGATATTGTCCTGAAACATTGCTGCCTTTGCAGTAGAAGTATATCTCTTTCTAGCATGGTATTTTTCAAATGTGTTTAGTCTGTTTGCTTTGAGATCTATTATAATTGTCAGAGAATATTTCCCATGTGCAAAACTTGGTGTATCTGGAGATGTTTTAATGTCAGGTGTAACATGATGAATTGTTACTTTCAGATGGCTCTCTGCATAGAGGTTGATGGTAAATTTTAAATATGATCTAATAATATAACAAATTTCTGATCTTATCCTTTAAAGGAGGAGGAAAAGCAAAAGGGTTGACCTAATATAAAGAATATTTAACTTTGTCTTTTATGAAATAAATAATAACTAAAAATAATATTTGTTCCAAATGCATTGTCTTTTGCTTGTCTTTGATAATTGGAAAATATTGTAGTAACTGCTCACATACCTCTAAAAGTTGTAGATTTGTATCTTTTTTTGTCTCTTTTTATACATATATATATATATATATATATATATATATATATATATCCATTTCCACTCTCCCCACCCCCCACCTTTTAAAAGAATCCAACCCAAGTCGGAACAGCTCTTCAGGTTTTCCATAATCTTGGAACTTTGAAGAATACCATTACCAGTGCTGTGGATGGATATTGTGCCTCTATAGAAGAGAGTATCAATAGTGCATTAGACATCAAAGTTTTGACTCAGCCTTCCCAGTCAGCTGCGAGAGGTAAGGATTTGGTTTATATTTAACTTCTTTACTTATTTATAACCAAGAAGTCCTTTGAATAGTATATGGAATACTCAAGTTTCAAAGTAATTTAATGACTCATTTTTTAGTAGAAAATGAGAGAAATTATGTTTCAGAATTTATTTATAACATTTTTGTGTAATCAGTTTTGAGTTGAACTGGCCAATTGGTATATTCAAAACTTCTAGATAAAAATCTAAAAACTGTTACTTCATTTAGTTCAGAGGAAGCAGATGCAAGAACAAAAAAGGAACATATTTTTTTCTCTAAAATCCCTATCCTCACATGTACTTCTTTCTTATTGAGACACAAAATAGTCTTTTAAGGAAATGCCATTTCTACCTTAGCTTTTGGGGCTTTTTCTTATGATAATTCTGGTATTCAGGAACAATAATGGTGAAGCTAGAAACTGATTTAAAAACAAACAAACAACTTTTGGGAATATTACAACTAAACAGAATCTAAAGAAAACTAAAATTAGGGAGACTCAGGGTGGAGAGGACTAGCACTGCATTGCCCCTGATAATGACATTCATCTATATAACACACTTCATAGATAGGAGAGGCATGTTATGTGTACCTCTCACTGACCTAAGTAACCCCAACTCTGCGTTTTCCTCCTTATATTCCTTCTTCTCTCCTATTAATATGGATGAGCTGTCTGCTCCTAGCAAAGACCAAGTACTCCACTTTTGCATTAGATCCCATCATTCAAGGGCTTTGAATGATCTCTTCTCTTTGCCACTTTATCAGTTTTTCCTTTTGCACGTCTTTTCCATCACATATAATCATGCTAGTGTATCTTCTGCTTAATGACCATCAAACAAATCTATCTTTTTTCTTTTTTCTTTTAAAAAAAATATATTTTATTGATTTTTTTTTACAGAGAGGAAGGGAGAGAGATAGAGAGCTAGAAACGTCGATGAGAGAGAAACATCAACCAGCTGCCTCTTGTACACCCCCTACCGGGGATGTGCCCGCAACCAACGTACATGCCCCTGACTGGAATTGAACCTGGGACCTTTCAGTCCGCAGAATGACGCTCTACCGCTGAGCCAAACCGGTTTCAGCAAACAAATCTATCTTGACTCTGTTTCTTCACCTTTACAATTCCATTTCCTCAGACTACAGAAAAGTTCCCCAAAATGATGTCTAAATGTACTCTCCAATTTTTCTATTTCTATTGAAGAAGCTATTAGGGTTGTCCTAAAGAATAACATGTAAAATTAATAACAGAAGTCTTGAAATATGGCTAACGGTAAAATATTGTTATTGGCAGCCATTTTTATTTTTATATTTGTTATAAACATAACCTCATAAATAATTACACTAGATACAAAGAGAAACAATTTTATATCTTAAGTGGGTTTTTAAAGGTTAGTGCTAGCCTCTGAATAGATCTGTATTAAGACTATTTTAGGAGAGCTTTGAACAGAAATTGCCTTAGAAGATTTCACTCATTTTTTCTCCAGCAATTATTCTCAGAAAGTTTGATCTAATGTTTAAATTTTCAGGAGCAGTTTAATCTCATTCCTATTGTGTTGTAAAAAAATAAGAGAGGAAATAAAAGCAGTTATTCACATACTGTCAATCCTAATGTACGCCCTTTTGTTAAAAAAATAGAGAGTTTTAAACCCTTATTATCTTCTGTTAAATAGTGAGTATTGTGATTTAATGTAGAAACCTTAAGCATCAATTCTTTATTATTTTTATTTTATTTTATTTTTTAAAAAATATATATTTTATTGATTCTTTACAGAGAGGAAGAGAGAGGGACAGAGAGTCAGAAACATTGATGAGAGAGAATCATCGATCAGCTGCCTTTTGCACCACCCCCACTGGGGATGTGCCCACAACCAAGGTACATGCCCTTGACCGAAATCGAACCCCGGACCTTTCAGTCCGCAGGCAATGCTCAATCCACTGAGCCAAACTGGTCTTGGCTTCTTTATTATTTTTAAAAAGAATAATCACTATTATTTTTTAAAATGTTACATTGGCAATATTAATGTTAATTCCTTGATATTGTTTCTGATATTAATATTATGTTTTAGAATATTCTTGTGTTTTGGAAATGCAGCATTCCATTCAAGGGTGTTGGGCATCATGTCGATATGTTATTCTGTTTTCAAATTAAATATAACATTAATACAACTTAAGGGGAAAATGTTACCTATGAGGTACTGAAAAGTTTATAATTTAATAAGAATAAGATAAACAACTCAAATGGAAAAACAGATAAAGACTATGAATAGGTAATTTAAAGAAGAACATATCTAATAGATGTGACAGATGTAAAAAGATGTTCAGTCTCATTTTGGAGGATGAAATAATTATTGGGTAAATACAAATTAAATAAGATACTATTTCTCAGTCATGAGATTGGCGAAATCTAAGACAGAACTAAGTGTTGGATGAGATCACAAATTCTTGTACTCTAATTGTAGGAGAATGAAATGGTTCAACCATTTTATTCAATTGTATCAAATTGATCTCTAAGGTTTAAATGTGTATACCTTATTATTTTATTATTTCTCTTATAAGCTCATACCCTAGAGAAACTCTGGTACATATGTATAAGAATTTATTTTTATTTATTGATTTTAGATAGGAAGGGGAGAGAGGGAAAAATATTGATTTGTTGTTCCACTTATTTATGCATTCATTGGTTGATTCTTGTATGTGCCCTGATTGGGGATTGAACCTGCAAGCTTTGTGTATCAGGTTGATGCCCTAACCAACTGAGCTACCCAGTCTGGGCCAAGAATTTTTATTACACTATTGTATTAAATAACAATAGTGAAATAGTGAAAACAACTTTACTTCAATAGAAAAATGAATAAACTGGTATATTTATTAAGTAGACTACTATGTGATATTTAAGCTAATAAATTTCCCAATATAGATAATACTCAAAATCATTACATAAAGAACAAGTTACCAGAAGAGATATGTAGTATGAAGATATTTAAAGCCTAAGAACATAATAGACTATGTTATCTATATATTGTTTTAAATATATTGTTTTATATATGTAAATCCTATATAATAAAAGGCTAATATGCAAATCGACCAAATGGCAAAACCACCGGTCACCAGTCACTATGACGCACAGTGACCACCAGGGTGTAGACACTCAATGCAAGAGCTGATCCCTGGTGATCAGTGCGCTCCCATGGGGAGGGGGGAGGAGGCGGGGAGGGGGAAGAGAGTGCTGCTCAGCCAGAAGCAGGAGTGGGTCTAAGCCTTCGGTCAGACAACCCCTGAGGGTTCCCAGACACCCCCCCCCCCCCAGGGCCATCCTATGTTCATTGATTATTTCTATCATATTTGTATATTCAACTAGATGAATTTAGCTTATGAGAATAAAAATCATAAGTTATAAATAAGTAAATACTAAGTTATAAGTAAGAAAAATAAAGTCTCTAGAAGTAATCAGACCTGTGACTGTGAGCTTGTTTTTCTGTATTTGTTTTTCCAAAATAAATATGAGCAGAAAATAGTATCTTCTTGTATTTCTGCTGGTATTTATTTTGAGAATAATGGGTTGATGCAACCTATATTTCTTTATAATAAAAGCAAGTTGTACATAGTCCAGGAATTTGATTAGTAGTTTTCATTTTCACAAAGATACTATATAGCCTTTCTTCACTATTACAAGTTTAAAATACATATAACATGAGATAGATTGTTTCAGTGTTATCTCTCTATTCCTTGTATATTTTTCCTTAATATTCTTTGCAAAACAGTGCAAATGATTTTAAAAATTAATTAGACCTAGATTTCAAACAGGAATTATATTTTTAAGCCAATATCTCTTTTCTACATGTTTCTCTTTTTATTACTTTTCAATGATCAGAGTAGAAATTATCAAAGCATCTCCTTACTAAAGGTACATGTAGTTCTTTTTCTAAACAGAATTGTTTAAAAGCTATTGTTTTTGTAAAGCAGCCTACAAACACAGCCTTGTTTTTTAATTTAATTTTATTATTATTTATTTATTTATTTATTTATTTTCCCTCAGTAAATGTAGGATAAACTATCCGATCACTGATGAGCTCTTGTTTTTTAAGCTTAGTTTGGACTGAAATTTATACTTTTAAATTGGAGATTAAAATTCCTTCTTTTTATGTTGAAACATTTTAAAACTGTACAAATAACTGTGTGTATGTAGTATACATACAGTAACATTCTTAGATATAAATCTCAAGAAATTTGACAGATAACTAATGTTACCAGTATTTAATATGTAATTTATATTCAACATTCTCTTGTTGTTCTAAAAAATATTTATATTGCCACAACTTGAACCAGTGAGGCATTATACTTTTCTATTGGTTATCTTGTCTAACTCTTCTTTTAACCAGAAACAACTTCATTGCCTTTTTTGGTATTAACATGTTTGGAGAGCCCCACTATCTGGATTTGTCTGGATTTAACTGACTGTTTCTTAATGATTGCATTCAGGGAAACAAACTGGTAAGGTGGTGATGTGTATTCCCCATTACATCATGTCAGGAAGCACCAAAATTATGTTAGTCTTTCTCATAATGGCTGATGCTAAATGAAATCACTTTGTTACTGTGGTGTATGCCGGATTGTTCCTGCAGAAATACTCTTTTCTTTGTAATTAGTAAGTAATTGTGGCACATACTTTGATATCCTGTTTCCTGTAACATTTCTCCTAATGTTTTTGTATCCAATAATTTTTCTCTCAATTAATTACTTTGCTAATAGTTTCAAATGGCAGTTTTTTCATAGTTCTGTCATTTCACCTGCATTTATTACCTGATGCTCCTCTTTAAACAGCAAGTCCCATCCTGTTAAGCATGATTTTTCAGTACGAACTCATGAATTATAAATCAATTTTTATAATCCTTTATGATGAGTATTACTTTGTTTCTCTTATTTATGCATTCATTGGTTGATTCTTATATGTTGTCCTTACCATGGATCGAACCTACAACCTTGATGTATCGGAATGATGCTACAGCCAGCTGAGATACCTGGTTGTGTATGCTTTTTATAAGAATATATAGTTGTGATAGTTAGAAAATTAGATTTTTTATATTTCTTTGTCACTCTTACAAACAGGGGGACCCGGAAGATCTACCATGCCAACCCCAGGAAACACTGCAGCTTTCCGTGCTTCCCTCTGGACCAATATGGAGAAACTTGTGGATCATATTTGTACTGTTTGTGGACAGGTAAATATTTTTTAGGGTGAAAAGAACATTATGGATTAATTCCTGGTTATTTCAAGTTATGTGACCTTGGAAATGTTTCTTTGAATCTCTGAATATTCAAAATAACTATATTAGCTAATTATCATGCATGGAAAGCTCTGCCAAAATGCCATTTCCCTTCCCTTGCTTTTTCTGATACCTACTTTGCATACCTACTTGTTTCTTTTGAAAATACCCAGTTGTATACATTTTCCTCTCTTCCCCTTTTTAGGTACAACATCTACAAAAAATATTAGCCAAGAAGAGAGATCCTGTTTCTCACATTTGTTTCATTGATGAAATAGTTAAGGTATGTTTAAATATATAATAGTTAAATATTTTTATCTCTTTATTGAAAAATCCAAGAAGATAACGAGTTAGTATTATCTGTGTTTATATCTTACAGAGAAGTTACATGTCAAATAGCTATAGGTATATTTCTTGACAACCACAAATTTTTTTTGCAATATGTTTGTTAAAACAGGTTTGTTTATTGAGTAGTTTCTAGAAGCAATACTCTTTCATTTTTAAAATGCATATACTAATTTCCCATTTTTATGTAAATAATTCACTGTAAATGTCCTTTAAAGTTCTACTAGAGAATAAGATGAAACTTTTTGGTAAATAAGAGATTTAATTAGTGGTTATTATAGTGTCTTATAAAATCACCACTAAAGATAGTAGGATCCATTCAGTTGCTAATTTTTTATAAATAGCACATTGCTATATTCGTTTTACAAATTCTGAAATCATTCTCCTGTCATCCACGGATCTGCTGGCTAGGTGAGCAGTAAGAATTCCTTTTGGGCATAGGAGACCCTGACTCTACATTTTATTTATTCCTTTTGACATGTTTTTTTTTTTTTTTTTTTTTTTTATTGATTTTTTTTTTACAGAGAGGAAGGGAGAGGGAGAGAGAAACATCAATCTGCTGCCTCCTGCACACCCCCTACTGGGGATGTGCCCGCAACCAAGGTATTAATACATGCCCTTGACCTGAATCAAACCTGGGACCCTTCAGTCCACAGGCTGACGCCCTATCCACTGAGCCAAACTGGTTTCAGCAGTTCAGGTCACTTTCTTGTAGATTCCTTCAAATTATTTGCATAGATGATCAAGTCACCTGTAAATAAAGACCATTTTCCCTTTTCAAACTGAAGTCTTTTTGTTATTCGTTGTACTAGCTGGAAGCCATTTTCTTGTTCATTGAATATTTATAGAATGAGTGAGAACAGAAAGAAATCATTGTTTTCTCCATAATTTTAGGGGTGAAGCACTCAGTCTTCTCCATTATGCATGATTTTACCATTCCATTGTTCATAAATGCCTTTTAGTGAGTTGAGAAAGCTCCTTTCTGTTCCTAGTTTGCTGAAAGTTTTTATCAGAAATGGATGTTGGAGTTTTTAAAAAAGTACTTGGCAAAATTTCTGGAAGTGTGATTCTGTTTTAACAATCTCAAAGTACTTTGTCTTAATTTAACAAATGATACTTAAACTATTATATTTTTTTCGTTACTTTCTAAAACATATATCCCAAGTTGAATAAAAATATACTGTGCTCAGCTAAGTAGTAGTAATTCCAGTGACTTAAAGAAAACAAAATAAAATTGTATCATATATATATATATATATATATATATATATATATATATATATATATATATTTAAAATTGATTTTTTACAGAGAGGAAGAGAGAGAGATAGAGAGCTAAAAACGTCGATGAGAGAGAAACATCAACCAGCTGCCTCTTGCATACCTCCTACCGGGGATGTGCCCGCAACCAATGTACATGCCCTTGACCGGTATTGAACCTGGGACCTTTCAGTCCGCAGACCGATGCTCTACCGCTGAGCCAAACCGGTTTCGGCAAATTGTATCTATGTTTAAGGTGGTTCTCTTTTGTAATTGGTGAATTATATCCTATGGTTCTTCTTAATCTGAGCATGCTTTGTCCATCATTTTATACGGTCAAAGAAGATGCCTTTTTTATATCAAATGTTGATTATAATAATTGTAATAACTAACATTCATTGAGGGCTTATTATATGTCAGGAACTGTCCCAAGACTTAACTTATTTAGCCTTCTTAAATCTTCATCATAATGCTGCAGTGAAAATAAATAAAGAGGAAAGAAAGAACAAAAATAACAACAAAAGGTCCTGCAATGCAGGTACTGTTATCTTCTCCATTTTACAGATGGAAAGGGGGCACAGAATGTGTAAGCAGCCGAAACCAGTTTGGCTCAGTGGATAGAGCGTCAGTCTGCAGACTAAAAGGTCCCGGGTTCGATTCCAATCAAGGGCATGTACCTTGGTTTCGGGCACATCCCCTGTAGGGGGTGTACAAGAGGCAGCTGGTTGATGTTTCTCTCTCATTGATGTTTCTAACTCTCTATCCCTCTCTCTTCCTATCTGTAAAAAATCAATAAAATGTATTTAAAAAAGAATGAGTAAGCAACTTGCCCAACATCACACATGTAGTAAGTAGAGCAGGATGATGATTGTTTACCTAAATTTGAGGTATGATCTGTGTTCTATTTTGTTACTTAATAATTCCATTGTTTGATGGTTGTCTTAGAAATTTTTATTTCAGTACATTTTCACATTACATCTTCTCCATTACTAGTAGCCCTGCACACAGATCCGTGCTTGAGTAGGTCACTGCCGCCCTCCTGTAGTTCTGTGCCCACTGCCCCGCCCTCCGGTAGCTCCCCCTACCTCCTTTCTCCTCCCCCCCTTACCTTGCTGCCCTGACCCTCCTGTATGTCTCCACAGCCCGCTTGTTGTTCACTGTCCCACCCTCCTGCAGATCTGTGACCTGGTCCTTATGTCTCAGGGCATAACGGATAATTAGCATATTCCTCTCTTTTTATATATGATAGTCTTTAAAAATTAATGAATAAGTCTCTTTTTTGGAGTCACAGGATGGACAGTCTGAAATTTTATACACATTTTGGAATTCAGTTACTCAAGCACTTTATTCTCAATTTCAAGAGGCAACAAATTGTAAGTATACTATTTATTTTGCAAATTCATTTATTTTTTCCCTTTTTATTGAATTTATTGGGGTAATATGGGTTAACCAAATTATACAGATTTCAGGTACACAATTCCACAATGTGTATTTATTTCACAATTGTTTAGTTACTTTAAAATTTAATGTCAAGAAGTTTTCCTCTATCTATAATAATAAAAGCCATTGCTACTGAACAGATGACCGAATAGGCTTCGTGGGGCAACTAGGCTGGCAGGGGGGTTAGTGAGGGACAACCGAATGACTGAGCAGCAAGCTGCGTGGGGGTGACCAGCCAGCAGGGGGTTTAGTTAGGGGAGACCAAACAACCAAGTAACAGACTGCATAGGGCGACCAGACCTGAAAGGGAGGCAGTTGGGAGCGAACAGGCCAGCAGTGGGGTTAGTGAGAGGCAACCAAATGACTGAGCAGCAGGCTTCGTGGGGCAGCCAGGCTGGCAGGGAGATTAGTGAGGGGCCACCAAACAACTGAACAGCAGGCTGCGTGGGGAGACCAGGCTCACAGAGGGGGCAGTTGGGGGCAACTGAATTGAATTTTAGAGTGGAATAGGGGGAGGAGAGAGAAAAATATTGATGAGAGGGACACAACAATTGTTTGTCTCCCACATGGGCCCTGACCTGGGCCTGCGATCAAGCCTGCAAACCAAGTAGGTGCCCTTGACTAAGAATTGAACCCAGGACCCTTTAGTCCACAGGCTGATGCTCTAATCACTGAGCCAAGTCAGCCAGGGTAGCATTATTTTATTTATTCATTTTAAAATGCATTTATTGGGGTTACATTAGTTAATAAAATTATACCAGCATTATTTTAAGTGGCCTCATTGGAATACACCTTTGATTTGAACTGTAATGTAGGCTCTTTGTCCCAGCATCTTCATATACAAAAGAAACTTCCAGCTATATTTTATTGTTTTATCATTTATCTAATTGCATTTATTATTTTGCTTGGCAGCGTCTATGTTTTTGAAACAGGCATTTGAAGGAGAATACCCTAAACTGTTGCGTCTTTATAATGACTTATGGAAGCGTCTTCAACAGTACAGCCAAAATATTCAAGGAAAATTTAATGCAAGTGGAACCACAGACCTCTGTGTTGACCTACCACACATGGAAGATGATACACAAGACATATTCATACCAAAAAAGCCAGATTATGAGTATGTTTGTTTAATCAAACCTATTGGTTGGCATGTTAATATTTTGTCTTAATCTTATGCTGGAATAGGTTCTCTGGAAGGGAAAAAATTGAATATATGCAAAATTAAACCTGAAAATCTCTTAAATTACTCAAGTTTAGGAGCCACATTGGAAAACAACATGCATCTCATTTATTTTTTTAATTTCTTTATTGATTAAGGTATTACATATGTGTCCTCATCCCCAATTACCCCTCCCAACCCCTCGTCCCCACTCATGCCCTCACCCCCCCTGTTGTCTGTGTCCATTGGTTAGGCTTATATGCATGCATACAAGCTTTTTAGTTGATCTCTTTTCCTTACCCCCACCCTCCCCTACCTTCTCTCTGAGGTTTGACAGTCAATGCTTCTCTGTCTCTGGATCTGTTTTTGTTCATCAGTTATGTTGTTCATAAATGAGTGAGATAATGTGATACTAATTTTTCTTTGACTGGCTTATTTCACCTAGCATAATGCTCTCCAGTTCCATCCATGCTCAAGTTTAAAGCAGGCACCTTTTCCTCCTATATTGAAAAAGAGTATTATTTTTTTATTTGCATATCAAATCAATTGATTTGCATACCTTTAAACACTAAAATCATATTTATAGTGAAAAGATAACAGATTGTTATCACCTACTTTGTATGAAAAATGTTTTTTTTTCATGGGTGATTTTAAATGTTTGTTTCTTTCACTTAAAAATAAATACTTATGGGAGAGAATCCAAGATGGCGAAATAGGTAAACACCTGAACTTGCTGCCTAGCACAACCACTTCAAAAGTATGACTAAAAGATAAAATGGACATCATCCAGAACCATAGGAAGGCTGGCTGAGTAGAAATTCTACAACTAGAAGGGAAGAGAAAAGCACACTGAGACTCAGAGGAGCTGAAGAAGTAAAGGCAGAGATATGGAGGTGTGTGTGCGGAGAGGACTGACAACTGAGGACACAGCTGGCTTTCTCAATCGGGAGGGAGACAAAAGCTCCCGACTGCTCTAAACTCCAGTTCCGGGCGAGACTCTAAGGACCCAGACTCATATTGGGAGAAACTGGACTGTCTAACACTGGGTGGAACTCGAGGGGGTTTCTCTAAGAGGTGTTGCAGTGATTATCGATGGACACTGAGACCCTGGGGCCTATTAGGGCAGGACTGACAAGAAGCCATTGCTGTTTGCTCTGTCCTGAGACTCTGCCCCACCCAAGCTGTGCACAGAGGCTTTTGCATAAGAATAGCCTGGTCCTTTGAAATCTAAACTTACCTCACAAACTGCAGCTGAGCCAGAGAGACCCAGAACATCCAAAAGAAGCCCAAGGCCCCACAACAGCCTGCATTGCTTCACAGCTGGGCCTCATCTGGGCACCTCCAAAACCCAAACAAAGAAGAGGAATCTGCAGATCTCTCTGTAGCCCCTGCTGGGTGGCCTCAGGCAGAGGCTAAATTAGCACCTCCATAGAGATCCAAGAGCCAGTGTACCCAGGAGTCAGAGTAGGACCATCCAGATTACAACAACTCAGATCCATAAGGGATTCACTCGGGCAGACTCAGGGAGCTCCAAAGCCCAACTGAAGCAAGTTTTGCCTCATAAGGGTATCTCCAGCACAGAAGCTCTCCTATCATAGACACAGCTGATGCTCACAGCCAATTGGCCTGGAGGTCAATTCCTCCCAGTGATACAACAATCAAGCCTTAACTACAAGACTGTGCACACAACCCACATAGGGGTGCATCAAGAGTGTCCACCTCAGGTAACTAAGGAGGCCAAGCCACTGGGCCCTATAGGACACCTATTGTAGTACACAAAGTTACTCTAACAACTTAGGGAAGCAGCCAAAATTCGGAGACAAGGAAACATCACAAATGAAAGAAATGGAGGAAAGCAAACTACTGGATATAGAGTTCAAAACCACAGTTATAAGGTTTTTCAAGAATCTTCTAGAAACCTTTGATAATTTTAGTGAGACCCTCAAAGATATGAAAAAGGACCAATCAGAAATTAAGCATACACTGACTGAAATAAAGAATAATAAACAGAGATCCAACAGCAGACTAGAGGATCACAAGAATCAAGTCAAAGATTTGAAATACAAAGAAGCAAAAAACACCCAACCAGAAAAGAAATAAGAAAGAATCCAAAAATATGAAGACAGTGTAAGGAGCCTCTGGGACAATTTAGAGGGCAAGCCAGTAGTAGATTAGATGTGAGAGGAAAAGAATCAGATATATGCTTGAACAATAAGAAAAATACTGACTTCTGGGTGGTTAGCACTCCACTGACCCACTCTATAGTGAAACTGGTTAGGACTAAAAATAACAATTTAAAGCCTCTGGAAATGGTCCTAAAAGCAAACAGCAAGTGACAAATCATTTACTTGAAATCTAAGAAAATTCAGTAAGAAAGAATTTCTTTCAGAGCCTGTGATATTTGAGCTATGACTGTTTCTTCTATCCATTCTCCCATCTCAGCAAGGCATACACTGTACTTCAGACTTCAACAAAGAACAAAAGGCTCCCTTTGCCCTGTCAAGTTGATAAACTTCCAGATCTTTAGATAATTTTTATAAGAGTTTATTTGAGCTAAATTGATAATATATGCCAGGAAACAAGATCTCAAATGCTCTAGAGAATAACAGATTGGCAGTTTCTTATATGCATTTGAAATTAAGGAGGGGATGTAAGGAAGACTGGAAAAAGTAGGGTGGGCATTAGATTACAGCATAGTTAATGAGATCATGTGCTATCTTGAGGGTTGATACCTCCTCTTGAGGGATACTACTTCTGGTATTTCAGAAATGTGTTAACCTAGAAAAATGGACAGGGCTGGTTTAAAATGTTTCCCCAAAGAAGTTATAGGCCTAAGGAATGACTACTCACCATGACCAGCCCAATTAGGAATTTATGATCAGAGTACTCTGTGAGGTTACTTTCCATAGAAGTTTTTTTTCTTTTCTTTTCTTCTTTTTTTATCTACATACCCCACCTCCCAATTGGAGGGCTCATCCTGCCCACAGCTTCCTACAGCTTAGGCCAGGTTCAGGCAAATGAGATCAAGGTGTGGGTATTCCATAGTATACCCAAGCACCACTCAGGAGTGGCACCTCTACCTTTTTGTGGTTCCCTGAAAATACTGGAGTCGTAATAAACCTTCCCCTGGCTTTTGAAATAGTGGTTCGTGCCAGGAAATGTAGGCTAAGAGGACCTCAGGCTGCCTCCCTGCTTCACTAAGTTCCTAGAGTAAGGTGTTACCTGAGGCTTTTTCTTAAGACAGTTTAATGCTGTCCAGAATCTGATGTCTTAAGGGCTTAATGATTAAGGGAGTAGATGGATAGAAAGGAGAAAGTATTATGTTAAGGAAATGGAGTTTCTGCGCAGTTAGAGGTTTTATTGGAAAACAACAATCTACAGTACACATCTAGGAAGTTCTATAAACTCCAAGTAGGATTAACTCAGAAAGACCACAGACAGACAGGTTTATTCCATACTTAACCCATTTAAATTTTATTTATTTATCTGGTTTCATTAGCATCTAAACTTTGAGGACAGAGAATTTTTGTAACTGACTTCACAGCTACATTTTCTGTGTTTTAGGAAGTGCCTGACAAATTGTGAAGACTTAGTAGTAGTTGTAGGAGGGAGGGAAATAGAAGAGAGTAGGAGTGTGGAAAAGTTCTCAAGCTTAGAGATCTTAAGAGTTGGAGCAGTTCAAAATGTTGGCTCAGATATATGGAAACTCCATAGTAGAGATAAAATAAAGGTGGATGGATTCCTGGCATGGGACAGAAATAAGTGGGAAAAGTTACCTGTTTTGGCATTGTAGCCACCAAGGATCCTTAACAGCACTGGAGAACAGGAAGAAGTTAGTACTAACATTTCTGTGGAAGAAGGAAGATGCTTTTTTTTCTCTTCTTTTATTGGGTTGATTTTAGTTAATAGAATTATAGGCTTTAGGTGTACAATTCTACAATACAACATTTCATCTTGTATGTTGTATATTGTATTGTGTTGGGGAAGAAATTTCTTAAGGTTACTAAATGTCAGGAGGAAAAATAGAGGAGACATTTAAAGAGATGTCATAGACTTCAATAGAGGATTACTTCTAACAGATACAGGCACTAGTTCTTCACTTTTCCCATTGGGGTCTTTCTGTCTTCATGTGTTATACTTTACCTGCATATTTCCTTTCCTTTTTTTTTTTTTTTTTTAATCCTTACCTGAGGATATTTTTTTTTTTTCATTGTTTTTCAAAAAGAGTTGAAGAGAGTTAGGGAAAGAGAGAGAAACATCACTGTGGAAGAGACAAATCAACTGGTTGCCTCTTGGACATACCCTGACCAGGTGTTGGGGAGCGAACTGCAACCAGAATGTGCCCTTGACCAGGAATCGAACCTGAGACCCTTTAGTGTGGGGGCAACTCCAACCAGTAATCAACACTTGTCAGGGCAGCCTGCATATATTTTTACTAGAGTGTTAAGTATTTTAAATCTGTATCTTCCTAGCACTTAAACAGGGCCTGATACACGGTATTCCCAGTAAATATGTGTCGAGTGAAATACTTACTGAATGAGAAAGTATCAAGTGATAACCATCGAATTATGACACAGAGCCAAGAGCATTCTGACACCTAGATCTTATCAGTTGATCGGAAGGGTGGGAAAGGAGAAAGCCAGGTTTTGTATACATGAAGTAGCAGATCATATGTTTTCAAGGTTAATAGTTAGGATAAAGGAGGATTAATTAAAAAAAAATAGTGTCATGGCAAAAGAGAATAGTAGGGCTGGTAAAAGGATCATAAACAGGGATGATATGAGAACTTAAGGAATTAATTATAGAGGACTAAGAAAACAGATGGAAATAATGGTTATAATAAGAATTTGATAGTAATTTTAACAGGAAAATTATAAGACCCAATAACTGGACTGCTACATGAAAATCAACACAAATAATTAAAGTCATATGAAGAATGCAGAGGAAAAGAAGTGTTCAGTAGGTTACATTTTCATCTGTGAAGAATATTGTAAAACAAGTTAGCTTAGAACTCCAGTGGGAAGTATTTATGTGATTGCAGGACATTAACAAGTACTTTTTATTTTCTCCTCATTCTTATTAGTAACAGTTGGGGCATGAGAAAGCAGAGAAAAACCTAGACCTGTATGTATACTTCTCTGCCAGTCAGTGAGCTTTATGAGAGGTGCCAGCTATGGGTGGAAGTGCAGCAATTTTCAATTAGTGTACCGCAAGCTTTTTTAATTTTTTGAAGGAAACCTTTATAGTATTTTTCTTTTTCTTTCTTTTTTTTAATTTTACTTACTGTTTGATTTTAGAGATAGAGGAAGGGAGAGAGAGAGAGATTGAGATTGACTTGTTGTTCCACTTATTTATGCATTCATTGGTTGATTCCTGTATGTTCCCTGACCTGAGATCAAACCTGCAACTTTGATGTATCAAATCACATTAGCCACTGAGTACCCAACCAGGGCAACTGCAAGAATTTTTAAAACATACAATTCCTGACTATTTATTAAGACTATTTCCCTTAGATTGTCAAATAAAAAAAGTGATAACAGCTCACACAAAATACTGTCCAGTGTGAATGCCCTGTCTTGAACTATAAATAATAGGTCATATAATAGAGTTGCATCTTATTGGTCATGTAGCATAATAAGGTTTCATCTTATTGCTTAGTTTTCAATACCAGAAACCCTTATATAAGTATAGGCATCTGATTTTTTTTTTTTTAAAGTCATGCTGGAACAAAAAGTGCAGGTGATACTTTTTTTTTTGAATCAATAATAGTTATACCTATTATTTTTGTTAGATTAGCAAAAAATATATATTTTGGTGTGGTGCAGAATTTTAGTAATTAGTTCATGTGTGCCATGAGAAGAAAAAGGTTGAAAATCATAGCTAGTGGAACAGGTCTCTGCAGATTTGATACTGTATAAAGATAGGGTTTTCTAAGTAAAGGCATAGCCCCATTAGAAATCAAGATTTTACAGTGCTAGTCTTTGAGTTTCAAGTGACAAACTTACTTCAGTAGGTATTGGTGTGTTCTATTACATTTATACCTAGGGTTTATATATAAATTAAAATACTTAGTCCTTAATAATTGTTTAATTATTAGATGTATTTCTATTTAAAACAAAATTTTCTTTTTCTGCATGTAGAGTTACATTTTATTTAGATTTGTTTTTTAAGTAAGGCACTTGCAGCCTAAGTTCATTTTTAATACATTTTGTTTCCACAGCCCAGAAAAGGCTTTAAAAGACTCAATACAGCCCTATGAGGCTGCTTATCTATCCAAGTCCTTATCTCGACTCTTTGATCCTATCAACTTGGTTTTCCCCCCTGGTGGTCGTAATCCTCCTTCTTCAGATGAACTGGAAGGTATTATTAAAACTATAGCAAGGTATGTATTTTTAATATAATGGCATGTTATTAAAAATGCCATGGTTGTTAGTCATGTATGAAAGTAGTATATTTTAATTTATCTTAATTTATTTAAGTAACTAGTGTCCCCGTGCACAGATTTGTGCACATTGAAAGGAAATTAAGTAGAAGAAATATTTTAATATTGCTATTCACCCTTTCTCTATAATAGAAGTGTCAACTAAATTCAAGATCGACGATGACAGATCGAAACTCATGAATTCGATTGGCACTAGCAAGAGCTTTCTATATATCTCAAGGCAGTGTTTATTTTCAAATTGCCAGTGTGCGCCATATGTACCAGCCAGTTGGAGAGATGGACAGACAGACAGTCACTTAGCCTTTTATATACATAGATTAGTCCTGCAGTTATATTAATAGTTTTGTAGTGAATGAGTACACATAAAGTACTTAAGATTCCAATTAATGAAACCGTTTTTTAAATACAGTCTAAAAATAGTCTATTCTAATTATTCTGTATCTTACAAATTCTTTTTGCTATAGTACATTTCTACTATTACACAGGAAAGTATAGGAATAATTTTATAAATCGAGAAACTAAACCATAGAGATTAATATTTCTTTTCTTAAATTCACAAAGTACTTCATGGCATACACAGGATTATAATCCTTACTAGCCTGCTTGTGTTTGCTATTTTAAGCTTTCTGAATGAATGTGGCAGCTTTTAAAATTCCTAAAAGGGAAGATAGCCTAGTAGAGGTGCCACCTGAATGCTAACAGACAATGTAATTATAATGTTGCCTTCAGAAATTTACAATTGACCCAGATTAATTTGCAACTGCAACTATCTCAGTTCCCATCATAGCTGACAAATTGACATAACAGTAGGTTTTTATATTTTGTAGATGAACACTTGGAGGAGTAAAAAATAGTAGTTAGCCAATATAGGATGACAGTATAGAAGTGTCTAGACTTTTACACTACAGATTTGATGATGGTGATTCTGAGGCATGTGAGAATAAGACTAAAAAGCCACAGGTATAATTTACATAAGTGTCTCTTCAGGTACAAATATACCTATAAAGTATCTAAATTGCCTAGCATTTTTATCCCAAATCTCTCCGTAATTACCATGACTTTTCAAAGTCCTGTCTCTAGGATTTTTTTTTTTATACCGTAATGTACTTGTATTTGTTATCTGTGTAGTAACATTATAGTGATAAAAACAGACCTGACATATTAAAGGAGCACCTCTCCTTTTCCTCTAAGCAATTTGAGAATGCTGTAACCAAATATAACGTGGAGCTTACAGCGTACTTACGTATGCCATTGTTTAAAAGAGAACATTAAGGAAATTATGTCTCACTGTCTGATGAAAAGACATTTTTATCAACATAGTATGTACTAGTGTAGTTTTCTTCATATAGAGAATCTAGTAAGTGCTATTTTTCTAAATTTCTAATTTTCTAAATTTGTTCTGCTATTTCAGAGACAATAATTACTTCTCCTAGTTTCTACCTCTATATGGGTTTTCATACAATTTTTAGCTCCTGGTATTATTTCACTTTCTTTTTCTTTTTTTTTTTTTTTTGGTTGATAGCTCAAATGTCCCAATTAATTCAATGTTAAAGTTGAAAATAAACATAATTTAATAATTCAGATTTCAAAATTAAATTCTTCCTATGCTTTTGATATAATTACAAAGCTACACAAAATAGCACGAATTGGCAAAATTTCTAGAAACCGAGTATCTTAATGTATCTCCTGTAATATATACTTTTAGTCCATGTCCTTCCAAGGTCATCATTTCCATTCAAGAGCTGTCCTTTCCTTGCAGATGTCTGTGATACGCAGTGTCTCTAATTGCACTGATCAGTATTCACAAGAGTGCTACTTTTAAAATCTGTACACAATTTATTCTCATAATCACAGCCTAACCCCACAGTGGTATGCTGTCATTAATGAGAAACTGGTCATTAACCAAGCCATCTCAAAGCATTTTTTTTCTAATGCTGAATTTAGGAGGGAAAAATAAAACAATGCATTTAATATTTGCAATCAGTGAAATCTATAAAAAAAATTACCATATCACTTGTTTGTTTTAGGTTTATATGTTGTTCTTTACTTTGCTCATGAACAGTGCTGCTAATAAAGTCTGCTCTCGTTTTCTCCAGTGAACTAAATGTAGCTGCTGTTGATGCAAACCTCACATTAGCTGTGTCAAAAAACGTGGCCAAGACCATCCAGTTATATGGTGTAAAATCAGAACAGCTAGTAAGTGATATTTCTTCTATAAACTTTTATGATTTTGTTTAAAATTGCTAATTATACAATATTGGACTAATGATAAATATTGAATTGACTGAAGATTTATTTACTTTAGTGGACTTTTGAAACTTTCTGATGAATTTAAACCAGAAAAAAGGTTGCATTTATTAAAAAATGGTTCTTTCACCATTGTTAGCCTTTCAGCTGTTTAATGTATTTAAAACAATAGTTATGTAATGGAATCATAATTTTAATTCTGTACACTAATCTTTTAAAGTTAGTCACGCAAATGCTTCAAGAAATAATGATAATTTGGAATCTTGGTTACAAATTAGTGAGGCAAATACTTTATAGTCTTGTCAACATTTCTTTGTGCTCATTTGGAAATTTCTCTAAGATATACTATCAGGTTTAAAAAAGGTAAAAGAGTGCATGTCATTGTCCTACCTGTAAGTAAAAAATAGATATGTAAATAAAGATTTCATGCTTTTCCTTTTTTTTTCTTTTTTCTGGAAGGTCACAAGACACTGTTAGTGTATAAATGTGGAAGTTAGGTCTAAGGATGGGGAGAGAAAACTTTTGTTTTTTATTTTATTCCTTGAATTCAGTTAGTTATATTTCAGTTTTTACCATATGCAAGTTTTTAACAGAATAAATAGCATTCAAAGAGACTGATCACACTGAATAGGGCTGAGGAGGCAAGTACAAGTGGCTTTTAAGGAGGAGGCAGGTGTAGGTGGCTTTCAGCAGAATTCTGGTAGCTGTTGAAGTAATCTGTGTTCTGGACTTTGACTTACACCATCATAAAGTAGTACCTTCAGCCCAAAGCCTCTCGTTCTCAGGACTGTTTCTGCAACTTTGCTTATACTAGCATGCCGGATTCATAAACATTGTTTTTTCTTTCCTAGAATTCCTGTGATCCAATCTAATATTCTTGAGCTTGTGACCATAAGTACATCATTCCAGCCATTGCAAGATATAGAAAGGGCTTAGGCCTTCACTCTGGTTGGAGGGAAGCCATTTATGGGTGGGTGTAACAAAGAAGGAAATCTAACTTCAGAGGAAGGATTGAATAACAGAAGTATAATAGTAGTAAACACAAATAATTGGTAGACATAAACCTAAGCCTTAATTGCAAAAAATAAGTAATAGTGACTCATTTGGGACCTATAAACAAGATAGAACTAAAATATAAGTCCATATTAAAGTTTAGAGTAGAGAACAGATAATGAATTTTGAAGCATTCTAAAATGCTTATATGTGAAGTGTTTTTCTTTGATTAATAAATTATAGCATTCATTATTGAAAAATGGGAAAGCTCATTTTACCTGACAGTGAATAATAGTTTTTCCTTCATCAAAGAATTAAAAATATGCAGACTTGTGCTCTAAATTTAATTAACAGGCCAGTGTTTAGGAGCTGGTGATTGGTTGTGGGTAGGTGGCCATTCCATCTGTTCAAAAGCATAAGGCCCTTGAAGAAAAATAAAGTAAAAGCTCTGTGATTCCTTCTTGGCAAATTGTGTTTGCCTTCCCCACCCCTTGTGGTTACCAAACCCCATGAGCCAGGTGGAGATTTTGACTTAAAGCATAGAGATGTAAGGAGATTAATGAGGAAGGTAGGTTGATAAAAGGTCCTTGTAGCAGAAATACAAGGTACTGAGCAATACAGAGTTGAATTACCAAGCTATATTTTATTCCTGAGTGCTGGTCTTGATCATCTCTCATGTGTAAACAAGATTTGATTTTGTTGCCAGCTTTTTGGTAATATGTTAACTATTCAAAAGGGAACCCATCTCAAATTGACTTCCCTTTGATAACAGATTTTAAATTGTGAAGGTTTAGTCTGATATCAAGATGTAATGTCACCACTGAATGTGCTTAGTGAGTGAATGAACCCGTTCTTGTTTTTATATACATAAACTTGAGGCCCTGTGCATGAAATTCGTGCAGGGGGCGGGGAGGGGCGGAATTCCCTCAGCACAGCCTGCATACACTCCAATCTGAGACCCTTTAAAGCCGATCCCACTGGAATCAGGCCTGAACGGGCGGTCAGACATCCCTCTCACAATCCAGGACTGCTGGCTCCTAACTGCCCTCCCCTGCTGGCCTGGTTCCCCCCAACTACCCTCGCCTGCAGGCCTGGGTCCCTCCCAACTGCCCTCCTCTGCTGGCCTGGTCACCCCTAACTTCCCACCACTGCCCTTCCCTACAGGCCATCTTGTGGTGGCCATCTTTTAGTGGCCATATTGTGTTCACATGTTCACAGCCATCTTTGACCATATGGGGGCAGCTATCTTGGGTCTCGGTGTGACGGTCAATTTGCTCTTTTATTAATATTACTCTTTTATTAGATTGGATATGTAGTGAAACTTTTCCTTTAAAAAATATATATTTTATTGATTTTTTTTTTTTTTTTTTTTTTTTTTTTTTTTTTTTTTTTTTTTTACAGAAAGGAAGGGAGAGGGATAGAGAGTTAGAAATATCGATCAGCCACCTCCTGCACACTTCCTACTGGGGATGTGCCTGCAACCAAGGTACATGCCCTTGACCAGAATCAAACTTGGGACCCTTCAGTCCTCAGGCTGATCTATCCACTGAGCCAAACCAGTCAGTAATCAAATATTTGATAAATTCAACAGTCAAGAGTATAAATAAAAACCAAGAGGGGAATAAAAGCATCCTCGGGGCCCTAGCTGGTTTGACTCAGTAGATAGAGCATCAGCCTGCGGACTAACGGATCCTGGGTTCGATTCTGATCAAGAGCTCATGTGGGTTCCATCCCCAGTAGGAGCGTGCAGGAGGCAGCCAATCAATGATTCTCTTTCATCATTGATGTTGGTATCTCTCCCTCTCTCTTCCTCTCTGAATCAATAAGAATATAATTTAAAAAAAGCATCCTCGGAACTGTCAGAATTGATGTCACAATGTCCATGCACTAAAGTATACCCTTATTTCATAGGAAAGTCTCCCAGCTTTTGTGTGATTAGTTCTCTAGTTCTTACTTCAAAGTACATTAGGCCAAGATAAGGGGAGATGAGAAGATCAAAAAGAGAAGACTGATACCTTGGCGATGTAAGAAGGCTTGTAGCATCACCAAAATTTGAAGAAAAAGGAAACTCAGAGTTTCCAAAGAAATGAGGGAGGGGGCAGGCAGCCATATATACTCTATTGAGCTCTGATAAAGTCACTTTTTTGTTATTAAGAGAAAGTTTATTTAGAAAGTCACAGAGATAAAAGAAATGAGTGGCAGAAGAAATGGGCTCAGGAAACAAGTTACAGAGGCAAAAGAAGGGGCCCTTGGAGCTTAGGCGGGAGAGGTGGTGGGAGAGGGACTGGAAAGGTGTGGGAAGAGTTGCTGGCTCCTCAGTCCTAAGGGCTTTTAAGGGGAATTCCCAAGGGAGGATCTCATTAGAATATTCAGCAGCTTTCCAAGTGGGTCCTTTCAGGGTCCTGGTCCCCACTGATAGGTTGGCGCCAGAGCATAGCATCACTGGTCCTGAGGTCAGCCGTGGCATCGCTCCTCTGGTTTTGCTGCTTTTCTGGGCCTGGAGCTGAAATAACTGAGGCCTGGACGTTATCTCTGGGATTAATGCTTAAGGAAGTGGTCCTGCCAGAGCTTTGTATGGGGTCTTATGAGCCTATTCTGCCCCTTGTTCCTCCTCTAAAGGTATGTACCACAGGACTAGCAACAGGCCAGGCGAGGAAAGGTCAGGGAGGGTCAGAACCACATGACCAGCTACATGGAAAGTGAAGGCAGGGGGAGGGGGCAAATCTCATGACCAACGTATGCTAGAGGACGAAAGGATACCTGAGGGTGAGGTCCTTGTCATCTGTTTTACCCTTTGATAAGCACCCGGGGCTTTCTGCCCTGGTGGCCTTCTGTACCTGCCCATGGTCCTTGTTCCATCCATGTCTGTCTAACTGCCTATCACATTCCCCCCTCAAGGATCTTAGCTCTGAGTCACTTTTAAAACAAAATAGGTAATAGCACCAAAAGCACTGGTCATTGTAACACTAGTGAATATACACCGTGACCACTGATACCACTAGCCATTGCCACTTTAATTTCTCAAGTGGCTTATTCCGGAGCCTTTCCCCACCTTCATCATAGCACAGAGCCCACTGCACCTGCTGTTTCATGGGAGGTCAGAGCTTTTATTAGTAATAGTTTACCATTTATGGATGAAGCTGGATTTTGTAGGCTCTTCTGAGATTCTAACCATTAATTTTTTCACATAATTAATGTAAGAAAACTATGGCTTATTTTGGCCCACGTACTACAAACGGTTGTTTTAGAACACAACCTGATTGCAAGTTGGTGATTGTCCATAAGAAAAGGCAAAATAAATTAAGAGTTATTTAACCTGATGTCAAAAAACTTTATGTTGACTTAATAGCCATTATCATGGGTGGTAACTTCAACAAAGGATTATTCCCTTTATTTTAATAGGCATTTTTTAATGTTTTTTAAAATTGTATTTTATTACCACAAGTAGAAATTTTATCAGTTGAGAATTGAGTTTCATTTTGGAAATGTATGTGTATGTAAAAGGAAAGACAGAGGGAAAAAACGTATTTCTCTCACATTTTATTTGGCTCACTATCAGGAGCTCTCCTAAAAGGCCACTTTTTCATGTTTGAGTTCTGCATCCGCATCCATAGAGCTACTGCACCGTATTTTATTTGTCCTGATCAGTTTTAATTTACCTTTAAATAATAATTGTTATAGAGGAATGGATTTAAATATGATCAATATGAGAATGATTTACATGTGGATTTTTTCTTAAATTGAATTATGTTTTAGATTGATCCATAAAGCATTCCATATTCTGTTCCCTAAAACTCATTCATTTAGAAGTTAAAGGTCAGGAGGAGAAAGTTCTAATACCAATTCTACTGATCTTTCTTTCATACCATTATAATCTTAGGCAGCTTCCTTTAAAATTATTTTTTAATCTATGAAAAATAAGAGTAAGACCTATTTCCACCCCTCATTTCATTGGAATATTATGACAACTGTCACATGTACATAGAATATGGGTTTATTTTTTATTCTTCCATCTCTATTTCTTCCTCCCTTCTTTCCTTGACAGTCACCAGAATGTATTTCCCAGGAGTATATGCTGATGTATCAAAATAACAGCACATACTAGACTTTTGGGTCACACCCCCTCAGGAGTCCATCAGCTGTGATATATTGATGTAGGCTGTTTCTCTTGTGCAAGGTTACCTCCATATCCATGGTGTTATCTATACAAAGGCTCCTGCTGTGCTGAAAGTCCAAAGCTTGACCTGAATATTTCCAGTTACCATTCTGTCAGAGGGGCATTAATCCCACCCCCATCCCCACCTCCACCATTATGGTAACTTCTTTTTGTGTTGATTCTTACAGCTTTCCACACAAGGAGATGCAAGTCAGGTGATTGGGCCTCTTACTGAAGGGCAGAGGAGAAATGTGGCAGTAGTGAATTCACTGTTCAGATTGCACCAATCAGTAACAAAGGTAATCTTTATCTTTATGCTTTTGACTTAATTTCAAGTTCTTCTTTCTTTCTGCCTTCAAGCTAGAAAGTTTATGAATTATTTTTCTTTTGCAAAAGAATACAATGAAAACATGATGATTGTAAAATAAACTGAGGGATTAACTCTTTTTATACAGTCTTTTATCTTTGCCTTTATTTGTGTGATTTTTATCTATACATTTAGTTTAAAACACATGAACTGTAGATTCTCAAGTTTGGTTGCTATAATCCAGTTTATTGCACAATTAATTTAAGGATAAATTATCCGTTCCATACCTATTAAAAAGCATAAGATGATATCCTGTGGGTGGTAGTTAACTTACAGCAAAGCTAATGACAGAGTAAGAACTTTCATCCTCCTTGTCAAAAGTTTCTATTTTTTCACAAAAAGGGTGAAGGAGCTGCATGGAAACTGAATTTTTATGATATAATCCCTGGTGCCTATATATATTCTTTTTTTGCTATTTTTTAAAAAAATGACTGAACTTCCACTTTTGTGCCTTCACAGATATGTCTGAATTATATTCATAATTACTTAGGAAAGCACTTTCATCCCATCTTTGACTTTGAGTCACTTGTGTTTACACCATACAAATCATCATCAAAGTGTTCAGTAGATAGGGAGATAAGTGTTTAGAAGTCTGAAGGATGCAAAAGATTAGGTGATGTTATTTAAAACTTGACCTTTCATATATTAGGTTGTATTTTAGAATAATTATGTGACTATTGTTCTCTTCCTAAACTTTTTAACAAGTCCTTTTATCAAGTAGGGGTTTCTAAAAATGTATATTTCATACACTAAGCAAAATATTTTTTATGATAGGGTTATCAGGTGAATCTCAGAAAAATAAATAATAAAACTCAATAAAAAGAATAGTCCTAGCTGGTTTGGCTCAGTGGATAGAGCATCGGCCTGAAGACTGAAAGGTCCCAGGTTCGATTCTGGTCAAGGGCACATGCCCAGGTTTCAGGCTTGATCCCCTGTAAGGGGCGTGCAGGAAGCAGGTGATCAATGATTCTCTCTCATCATTGATGTTTCTCTCTCTCTCTCTCTCTCTCTCTCTCTCTCTCTCTCTCTCTCTCTCTCTCTCTCTCTCCCCCCCCTCCCCCCTCCCTCCCTCCTTCCCTCCCTCCCTCCCCACACCCTTGCCTTTCTCTCTGAAATCAATAAAATTTTAAAATAAATAAATAAAAAGAATACATGGCATGGCAAGACATATGTTAAACTTTAGACAATAAAAAAAATAATAATAAAAGAATCCATGGCAAGAGTGGACTGGAGGAGATTAACCAAAGGGCTTGTATGCATGTGTACATAACCCATGGACACCACAACAGGGCGGTGAAGGCCTGGGCAGAGGGAGGATGCGGGCTATGAGGGGTCAAAAGGGGAAAAATGGGGAACATCTAATATTTTCAACAATAAAGAATAAAAAAAAAAAAGAATAAATGATTTATTTTCCATTTTCTTTATTACTCTAAAGCACTACAAATAATGAAGTATTGTATTTATTTAGCCTTATTTAAATGCTTTTATTGAGACTTAGAATTTTTATGTTTGCATTGATTTGTAAAAAGAAAAATGTATGATGTTTGTATTTTATTTTCATTATTCATTTTTTAAAATTTTATAAGAGTTTATTTGAGCCAAACTGACAGCATTGATAGGAAGCAAAATCTCAATTGCTCTGACATTTGTATTTTAAAGACTGTTTTAAAGTTACAGACAACCTAGAAAAGTGAAAATTTTTAAAGAAATACATAAATATGGCTTTAGTAGACTGACCTTTTCAAGTTATAACTTTATCATTAAAATCTATGTAGAGTGAGTAATAGAAAGCTAGCTCCTTTTAAGGTTTGATTATTTTAAGTATATATTTGCTTTATACAGGAAATTATTTTTCATCGTAGTTTAACTGAGCTCCAACCAGCTGAGCCACCTGGCCAGAACAATGCTAATGAATTTTTAAAACATTTGAGAGACATTACTCTAAAGTAATGATCTTGTTTTGTGCTGGTTGGTGTAGCTCTGTTGGGCGTTATCTCAAAAGGTTGCTGGTTCAATTTCCAAGTCATAGCACATGCCCACCTTGTGGACTGGATGCCTGGTCGGGGGCATGAAGGAAGCAGCCAATTTATGTTTCTCTCTCATTGATGATTCTCTCTCTCTCGCTCTCCCTTCCTCTCTCTGAAATCAATAAAAGCATATCTTTTAAAAATGGCTTAAACAAAAGTTTAACTGGATCAAAACTTTGTTTTAGGTGGTTTCCAGTCAGAGCTCATTTCCACCAGCAGCTGAGCAAACTATAATTTCAGCCCTAAAGGTAAAATAATTTACTGGAATCTTTGACTCTGTAGATCAAAGTGGGTTTTAGAATAATTTGTTTTAATGAGTGGGCGATGTCACATTTTAAAATTAATTCTGAATTCTCTACATATACCAAAAGTAGCGTGTTCATAGTTATCCTAAAGATAGAGGATACATGTGTGTTTTTGTTTTCTAGAATTTAAAAATATGTAGACTCTGTTGGTATCTACAGATTTGTGTTCTCCTTAAGATAATTGTATCACAAGCAAGAGAAGCAAGAACCTTACAAGTATTCACTGTGTCTTAAGGTAATAGAGGCAAGCACTACCCTGTTAAAGTAGTGGTTCTTCACCAGGTTAATTTTGTTCCCTACTATTATTTAAATAATATCTGAAGACATTTTGATTGTCACAACTGGGAAAGGGGTGCATGTAGTGCCAGCAATGGTGTTAAATCTGCAATACATAGGACAGCTCTCCACAAAAAGAATTCTAGAGCCCTAGCTGGTTTGGCTCAGTGGATCGAGCATAGGCCTGGGGATCAAAGAGTCCTGGGTTTTATTTCAGTCCAGTGCATGTACCTTGGTTGTAGGCTTCCTCCCCTGCCCGGGCCCTGGTTGGGGAGTGCACATGAGGCAACCAATCGATGTGTCTCTCACATCAGTGTTTCTCTCTGTCTTTCCCTCTCTTTTCCACTCTCCCTAAAAATCAATGGGAAAATATCCTCAGGTGAGGATTTAAAAAAAAAATTATAGAGCTCAAAATGTTAATAATGCCAGGGTTAAGAAACTGTAAAGTGTGTCTCTAAGGTTTGAAACTACAGTAAATTACCTTTTTAATATATTTAAACGTACTAGTAAACATACCCCCTTTCTAGCTACTAAGGAAGTTAAATGGAAAATAATGTTGATGTGAGATTCAGAGTGCTCATCTCATTATCATGAAATATTATTAAAGCAGTCATAATAAAATAATTGTTTTTAGTAAAAGTTGCCCAATTTATTACTGATCATGAAAACAGTATAAAATCAGGTCAGTATGACAAATCAAATGGTCTTAATGTTCTTGCTCCTAAGCAGGAAATAGATGTACTTTTCTTTTCTGTAGTTTCACATTTTTTTCTTATATTCTAGCAGTACTGTCAAACATTTTTTGATCACTACCCAAGATAAGAAATACATTTTACTTTCGCACCCCATACATAATACATAAGCACTTATAAATATGTACGCATATACAATTGCATGCATATATGTGTGTATATGTGTGTATGCGTGTGTATATATATATATATATATATATATATGTGTGTGTGTGTGTGTGTTCATTTCCATAGAATTGTTTTAACAGAGGCTTCACAAAAAAATACTTTTCTTTATTTTTGTGATGCACTCTGTTTTCTGTACCCATGTATTATTTTTTAAAACATCCTGATAATGATTCACTTAATTGATGTTTGAGAAAGTTAATTCTGGGGATGTGTGGGAGGAAGGGAGGGGGGAAAATCAATAAAATATGTAAAAATAAATAAATGTGTTTAAAAAAAAAAAAAAAGAAAGTTAATTCTATAAGATAGAGTGCCTATACTTTTTCTGATAATGAAAACCTTCTGGATAAGTTAAAAATAGAAATCTTTGGAGACTATAATTCATATAAGGTGGATTCTCTGAATCTGTATATAACAAAGGTTATTCCTAACAGTCCCTTTGGGCTGGGAGTTGAGGTCAGTGCAGGGAAAATTGCCTTCATCTTAGGCTATGGCCCTCACTCTGAGGTTTGCCCACCAGAACCAGTGTTTCATGTAGCTGGGCACTGCACTTTACTGAAACATTGCCAACTTCACCCTTGAGAAGATTAGCAATCAGTTCAAGGGCATCTTGTAGTGGTCATGCCAATTAGAAACGTAATTGCTTATGTTAACAGAACTCAGTATAACAATTTGACCTTGCTTTTTAGTTCAATCTTAACAAAATCAATTTGACACATTAAGGAAAACACTAATAAAACCCTCCGAAGACTTAAAGAAGTCTTAAAGAAGACTCATAAAATTGCATTTCATAACATTATATGAAACTTAATAAAGAATATTAATTATGCATATATGACTGCAGCCCAAGGACCAAAAATCTATGTTTTTAATAGTTGATAGAGAAGATACTAAACATAATTTTTTTATCTACTGAAAATATAGGTAAAGACACATAATAGTCTTTTATTTGAAATTTTATCTAAAATTAAATGTTATGTAGGCTTGAAGTTCAAAATCGCATGTTATAAACATTATTTAGTTTGTCATGAATGGCATAATTACTCTTAATTTGAAGTCATTTCATTGTAACCACCTCAGCTCTAAATACCATTTAAACATCTTGGCCCAATAATTCTGTTTTATTTATTACTGTGATTGAATGGTACAGATAGTGATTGTATTGCTAAGTTTATATATGACAATTTTTCATTTCCCTCTTATTATGAAGTTTTGATGTTTTATATGAATGAATATTCCTGATTACTAAGGCTTCAATATTTTTTTAATCTTAGTTATTTTAAGTAAATCTTTAAAAAATGTATGACAGAATTCCCTGCTTTTTTTGTTTTTTGTTTGTTTGTTTTTGCAAAGAGTTTATGAAATATAATTTAATCTCTTTTCTCAGTTCCCCTGATAGTTGTTAATACTCTACCCATCCTTGAAGGCATTCCCCAAAATGCTCTCTTCTCTTCCTGTTTTATATTTTCCCTAAGTGGGCCACTTCATCAGCTATTAAGTTTTCTGTGTATATCATCATCTCATATGCAAATAAAGACAGTTTTATTTCTTGCTTTTTGACCTTTATGCCTGCCTCTTCATGCCTTGTGTTATAGTTCTGAATAGAACTGGTGAGAGTGGACCTTGTTGACTAGGGGCAAGCACTCAGTATTTTGCTATTTTAAGAATGATGTTAGCTAGAGGGGTTTTTTTCTGTGTGTGTGTGTTTTAAGATGGCCTTTATGAGCTTAAGAAAGTTCCCTTCTAACTTTAGTTTATGGAAACTTTTTATTATAATAAATGGTATTGTTCCATCAAATGGCTTTTTCTGAATCTATTGATATGATCATGGTTTTACTCCTTTGTTCTGTTAATAAAACACTTTATAGGGACTTATTTTCAAATATCAGACTGACCTTGCTTATGATTTATTACCCTTTTTATGTATTCCTGGATTTGATTTGCTTAATGTTTGTAAATCAGGGATATTGGTATATAGTTTCTTATAATTTTTTGCTTGTTTTTTTTATAATGTTGATACTCACCTCACCAATTAGGTTTAGAAATGTTTCATCCTATTCTACTTTCTGGCAGAATTTGTATAGAATTTGTACTGTTTTCTTCTTTAAATGCTTAGTAGAATTCACCAATTAGGCCAACTGCAGGTATGCCAGTGTACAGATTGAGTCTAACCCAGCTAATTAATTGCTAAAAAGAAACACAACACACTCTTAGGAGCAATATTTAAAAATACGAAGTCTTTGCAATATAATGCAATATAACATTCACAGTATCCAGGGTATATTAAAAATTACTACATATACAAAAAGCTAGAAAATGTTATTATTCTCAAGGGAAAGGTCAGCATCTGCCAACCTAGAGATGACCCAGAGTCTACAATTATCAGGCAAGAAATTTAGTGAGGTAAAGAAAAAAAAAAGAAAAAAAACCCTAAAATAAATAAAATAATAGGAAATCTTATTGTAAAATTTAAAATGTGAAAAAAGCACACAAATGAGCCCTGGGCAGTATGGCTCGGTTGAGTATTTGTCCCATGCATTGAGAAGTCCCTGGTTCAATTCCCTGTCATTTCCTGCATGCAGGCTCCATCCACTACTAGTAATGGGTGTGCAAGAGGCAGCTGATTGATGTTTCTCTCTCTCTCTCACTCTTCCTCGCTCTCTAAATTCAATAAAAACCTTTTATTGAAATGAAAATTTGGTTCTCTTTCTAAAGTATCTTCATCTTATCTCCTCGTATCTATTTGTGATGCCTGTGAATTGATTCAGGTGCTCACCATTTTGCATCTATTACTACTACTATGTCCTCCTGCCGTTAGTCCAATTTATGCAGTCTACTATCCAACATGATTTTTCCCAATTCAAACTTTTAACCACATTTTTGCATGGCTCAAACACATCATTGATTTCCCAGTCCCTTCAGGATTAACTCCCAACGCCATACCCCCCTACGCGGAGTACACCTGTTGCCTGGTTCTTCTACTTAGGCAGGTACTGCACACCATCTGTACTGAATGTTTGCAGTTCCCCAAATGCGTCAGCTTTCCCAGGCTCCTCTGCCTTTATTTATTTATTTGTTTGTTTACTTTTAATATATTTTATTGATTTTTTACAGAGATGAAAGGAGAAGGATAGAGAGCTAGAAACATCAATGAGAGAGAAACATTGACCAGCTGCCTCCTGCACACCGCCCGCTGGGGATGTGCCCGCAACCAATATACATGCCCGCAACCAATATACATGCCCTTCACCAGATTTGAACCTGGGACCTTTCAGTGCACAGACCAATGCTTCATCCACTGAGCCAAACCCGCTTCAGCTCCTCTGCCTTTAATATAAGCCCCCTAACCCTATGCTTTGTCAAGTGGTTCTTACCTATTTGTTCTTTGAAATTCAGTTCAAGAAATACTTTTTGGATTTCAGATCCTCTCCGTATGAGTTGGTCTCATCCCCTGGCACTCCTAGAGCACTGAAATCACTGTAATTAATCTGTTGTCACTAGATTGCAAGCTCCTTGAAGGCTGGACATGATATTTAGAAATTTATTGAATAAGGGTCCGATCTAAACTTTTCTCAATGGTTGAAATCATTTTGGCTGAGCCAAAACTATCCATCTTCATTCTGTGTATAATCATAACATATATAATGTTCTTAAATTTTTATTTTGAGTGCAGATTTTAGTGTAAAAGTATTTAAGCCCAGTCAATATTTTTACACTAAAAGCCTGTGAATAAGGTCTACCATCTTGCATAACCTAATCAATGGTTCTATCTCACTATAGAGCAGTTTCTCAGTCTTAGCACTATTGACATATTAGTTTTTTGTTGTTGGAGACTGTCCTGTAGGATGTTTAGAAACATCTTCATCTTCTGCCCACTAGATGCTAGCAGCAAAACCTTGGCTTGCCCCAGTTTTAACAATGAAACAATGTTAAAAAATCCAAACATTTTCAGATGAGGGAGCAAAATTGCCCCAGTTGAGAATCACTATTATAAAATTCTAAATAGAAACATAACTCATGAAATACCTAACAATTATGCCCTATAAGAGTCACCAGTATATTTATTACATTCACTCTAGTTACAAGCATATGATATCATTCCAGTTTTGAAGAATCAGTTTTGGTCTTGCCCCTCACTCTTTTCAGAAATTTGAAAAGGTGTGTTCATTTCACCATTTTCATAATAACACTACTCTCTTTTCCTAAAATGAGCATTGTGGAGGAGTTGAGATTTTTCAGTGCCATGTTCTACAACTATTAAGCTTTAAAAATCATTTCTGACAGCAGTTAGGAAGAGGAGCAGACTTCTGTTGAGTTATTATAACTAATTTGATAAAATAGGAAAACTTTTAGTTAGAATGCTTCTCATGTCAGATTTCTTTGTGTTAGTCTTTAATTTTGTGTTTTCTCTCCCTTTTTCTTCTTTTCAGACAATCCATGTTCTTATGGGAAATGCTGTGCAACCCTTACTGACTTCAGTGGGAGATGCGATAGAGGCCATAATCATTACCATGCACCAAGAAGATTTTTCTGGGTAATAACTTTAAACCAAAATTTTCACTAGCCTTTGTATTTGTTTTTCATTCCCCCCTCCCCCCTGTTCCCCTAAATTCTCATATCTGAGCTGTGATCTAAGGAATGGCCAACTGCAGGTATGCCAGTGTACAGATTGAGTCTAACCCAGCTAATTAATTGCTAAAAAGAAACACAACACTCTTAGGAGCAATATTTAAAAATACAAAGTCTACACAATTTAATGCAACATAGCATTCACAGTGTCTAGGATATATTAAAAATTACTACATATACAAAAAGCTAGAAAATGTTGTTATTCTCAAGGAAAAGGTCAGCATCTTCCAACCTAGAGATGACCCAGAGTCTACAATTATCAGGCAAGAACTTTAGTGAGATAAAGAAAAAAAAAAAATACTAAAATAAATAAAATAATAAGCAATCTTATTGTAATAATATAAAATGTGAAAAAAAAGCACACACCTTTGCCATTGTAATAATATTGTGTCCTGATGTGGGCCTCTTTGAGTTTATCTTGTTTAGGACTCTGTGCTTTCTGGACTTGTGTGTCTTTTTTCTTCATCAGGAGGGAAGTTTTTAGTCATTATCTTCAAATAGGTTCTTAAATTTCTTGCTCTCTTCTTCTATGATGCAGGTATTATGTTTGATATTGTATCATAGGTTCCTTAAACTATTCTTGTGTTTAAAATTATTATTTTTGCTGCTCTGATTGGGTATTTTCTACTACCTTGTCTTCCAAATTGCTGGTTGCATCATCTGCTTCATCTAATCTGATTTTGATTCCTTCTAGTGTATTCTTCATTTGTGTTATTCTTTTTTTTGTAGTGGGTCCTGTTTTATGATTTCTAGTCCTTTTTATGTTGAAGTTCTCACTAAGTTTCTTGAGCATCTTTATAACTATTTTTTTGAACTTTATGTTTGGTAAATTGCTTGCCTCTATTTCATATGGTTATTTTTCTATAAATTTCTTCTGTTCTTTTATTTGGGCATGTTTCTGTATCTATCAATCTTGGCTGCCTCTCTGTGTTTGTTTCCATGTCTTAGGTAGATCTGCTGTGTCTCCCAGTTTTGGTCGGGTGGCCTTATGTAGTAGATTAACTGCAGGGCCCAGTGGCACAGTCTCCCTGATCACCTGAGCTGGGTGCTCCAGGAGTGTCTCTTGTGTGCATGATATGACTCCTCATATTGTAGTTGAGCTCGATTGCTATTGGCATTTCCATGGGTATGGTTGACTCTCAGGTTGTCTGTCTGTGATAATTGGCCATGACCACAGTTTATGAGCTGCTATGTAGGGGCTGACCCCAGGAACAGAATTCATCCCAGCAAGGTTGAAAATTCCCTTGAGTGTGCCTCTTGTGGAGCTAATGAGGTCATGCTCTGTTTGGTCTCAAGGGAGCCACTGGTATGCTGGTTCCTATGTAGGTCAATGTCAGAAGCTGCCTGTGACCTGCCCTTGGTTACCTGTTAGCAGTTACAAAGTGATCCACAGTTAGTAGTTGCCTGTGCTTTGTCTGAATGCACATGGAATGGGCCAAACTATATACCAGTGCCTGCTGCCACCAGTACCAGTCCTGGGGCACGTCAGCAAAAGGCCCGATGCACAAAGGCAACTTGCTGCTGCTTGATAGGCTCAGCCACTGAAAGAGCCATAGGTAATATATGATTGTGTGAGTTAGGTTCTCAGGGAGGTACCAGAGGTTAATGCAGTTTGAAACTCAGCACCAGTGCCAGGTCTGAGGCCACTCAGCAGAAGTTCCTGGGTACACTGAGGCCGCTGCCATCTGCCTGGGGATTGGTGGTGGTAGCATGGAGTTTTAAGAGCCATCAGGGTTGAGCCAGTAGAGTTCATCAGACAAAAGCAGATTAAGATTGGACCAGGTGGAGAAAAGGTGACACCCATCAGGCATGCAGGAAGAAGGCCTTCACAGTAAAGCCACAGAACTAAGCCTCTCCCTTGTGTCTCTGTCACCCCCATAGCCCACCCAGAACTCCCCAAAAGTTTTTCAAGAAATACTGTAGCACAGGCTCAGGTGGTCACCACCAGCAGAGCCCACAGCCATGTGCCAACTGGGCAGGGAGAGGCCTCGGAGTCACTAGGGCAGCTAGTGCAGTACTTCAGACTAATGCTGTGTGTCAGGGCATGGGGGACCACACAGGCATGGTGGCATAGTTCAGGCGCAGGAGGAAAATAGCCTTCTCCCTACGTCCACACAACTCTTTTTCCTGTGGGTCTCTTTCAGTCCCTGAACTTGAATTTCTAACTACCCGTGTTTCCCCGAAAATAAGACATCCTCCGAAAATAAGACCTAGTGCATGGAAAGATAAGACATCCCTTGAAAATAAGACCTAGCGCAACTTTGGGAGAAAAAATTAATATAAGACACTGTCTTATTTTCGGGGAAACAGGGTACTTACTCTATTCCTATCTGCTTCTGGAAGCATCCTACTCATACTAACCATTGCTGATTTGAAAATAAGCTCACCTCATTCTTTTGCATTTGAGTCCATTTTTCTCTAGACCACTGCCAGTTTCTTTATGTTACTCTCAGAATCTGGGAACACTTAACTTATTTTTTTTAAATTATTCATTATTATGTAGCCAGTGATATCACTAGCTAGCTAATTAATACCAGGTGAATTCTAATTTTGATTTAACTCTTCTTTCCAAAAAATATTTCGCATTCTTTTAATATATTCTTTAAAGAGCAATTATAAACACTTATTAATAGTATTTCATGGAGCATCAGCTGGCATAATTTATTGACCCAATTAAAACCTTTTCAAACCTCATCAACTGGGAAGTGAAATTGCATATGATATGCATTATTACATAACCAATTCCACAGTCAGAATTCTACTCTTGGACAGATCAGATTAAATAGGACCATAGCAGAATCATCTTTGCCATGAATTTGTTTGGGAAAGGCAGCATTTATAAAGTGTAAAATGGTATTTCAGGATCCACTATTCATTTATTCACTAACCAGGTAAAACATACGAGTGAATGAAGAGTTATAAATCTGGAAGAGTCCTTAGAGGTCAAAGAGTACTACACTCATATGCATTATCTAAGACAGGTGGTTGTCCATTTCATTTTTAATATTCGTTAGCTGCCCTGGCCAGGTAGTTCAGTTGGTTAGATCATTGTCCCAATACACCAAGGCTTTGAGTTTCTTCGCCAGTCAAGACACATACATGGAAGAACAATGCATTTATTAATAAGTGAAACAACAAATTGATGTTTTTCTCTTGCTCTCAAATCAGTCAATAAATAAAATTTCCCTTCCCCCAAAAAATCTTTAGGTAAATGGATTCTATGATTCTTTCAGTAATGTTCCTAACATCTTAAAACAACCTTAGGATATAATTTAAGCATTATTATATGCCCTTTAACTCTTAGGAAAAATAAAAATAAGCACCGTAAGGGGGAAAAATGCTTAGGATTGATGGGCAGCGGGGAGAACAAAAGTCAGAGAGTCCCTTTGGTGCATTGGCTGTCTTTTTTTCTTGCAGGTCATTACCCAGCTCGGTGAGGCCTGATGTTCCTTGTTCTCTGTACATGAAGGAGCTCCAGGGTTTCATTGCCAGGGTGATGAGTGACTACTTTAAACACTTCGAGTGCTTGGATTTTGTCTTTGACAACACTGAAGCTATTGCCCAAAGAGCAATCGAACTTTTTATCCGCAATGCCAGTCTCATAAGGCCTCTCGGAGAAGGCGGGAAAATGCGACTTGCTGCTGACTTTGCACAGGTAAATTGATGCACACCTGATACAAAGGGGAAAACGTTTCAGCCTCAATGTTGTCTTTTAAGTAAAAGACTAAACATGTCTTTTTCAGTAGTTTAAAGAAATGAAAAAAATATTTAAACCTAGTTGGTAATAGTAATTTTAAAAGTTTAATAATAGTACTTTCATAGCAGATAATTCATAGCAGATTTTTTTTTTTTTTAATTTAACAAAAGAGTCATCACTCACCTTTGATACTTCCTGGTTAAGGTGAAGTCACTCATTCCACAGTAAGGCAGCATTTCCTCCTTTTATGTAATGTGGAGCTTTCTCACCATTTCATCGTCCTACCAGGGCAGGGCAGTACTGATAAGAGGAATTGCTAGGAAATAATGCAGACAATGAAAGTTATTTTTCAAACACTTCAAAGAGGCCGTCTGTTGTGCCATAAAGAGAAGGAGCTCCAGCACACCTCTAACCCTCTGGTGCCCGCTCACCACCCAAGACAGTGTTTTAATGCCTGTAGATGCAGTGGGTGGGGAGACAGCGTCTGAGTATTTGGGCCCCTGTATTAATTAGAGTACCTTTTTGTATATGACCAGCTTGAAATCATTCCAATCTATGTGATTGAGGTAAAATGCCATTACAATAACAGAACCATAATCAGCTTTTATAAAAAGGGCTTTTTTCTTTGTCCTTTAAGACATATTTTTAAGCCTTTTAATAGTATCAGAGGCAAAGAGAAACATCTGAAACATACACTTTTATTAAAAGATTTAGAACCAGATAATTTGCATATATGTAGCATGTCAAAGGTGAAATCATTTTTAAGCCTTTCAAAGCTGTTAGCTTTACTAGTCTAAATAGTTACTCAAATGGATTATTCATAGTGGTTTCCCAGACATCTCCCCTTCCCCCCCTCCAGCCCCCTCCTGCTTATAAAGCCACAAAATTTAATGTCCCTAAGTATATCTATGGGCAAATTTTGGTTTATTCTTTCTGCATGGAGGAAAGGATGAGGCAGGCTGCTTATACGAGGTGGGTGGTTGTCCAGTGCTCCCTCCTACCTGAGAAGGCCACCAAAAGGCAAAAGGAACCAAGTACATAATATAATGTCTCAAGAGCTAGGCTCTTTGCATATCAGTTCCTTTAGAAATAAGTCATTATCATTCCCAAATGCTATGCCTCAGCCCAGAAAACCAGGAGAGCCGCACTGTGGGAAATGTGCCTTTGGCGGCCTTAGAATGACAATAGAAATTAATGTTACCATTAATGTGGCTCCTTGAACCTTTCCCATTTTTATAAGCTGCATTCTCAGACACCTGCACATTTTGCTTTGTTATTACAGGTAAACTTCAGCTTAAAGAGAATTATATATAATAGTGTCTTACTTGTCCCTTACTGGGTTTATAGTCTGTTATTGAACTGAAGACACAGTGACATACCAAGACCTGCTCATATTTATTAAAAATATTATGAGCTATACGCAAATGAGCGTCTGTTCTTCTTTTGCCCTTTCCTTCTCAATTTTGTTTCTTCTTTGCCTCTCCTTTCCTCTCCCTGGGCTCCCTCCCCCACCAGTTTATTTGCATTCTGCTCCAGCTGGTTCTTGAGTCACTTTCCTGGAGGCAGCACTTCAAGTCCAATTAGAGTGGCAGCCGAGATGGCCAGAGGAGAGTGCTGTAGGACGAAGGCGCTTTTTGTTTTTGCTTCTCATTTCCATATGTTCCCAAGAGTCTTGAAGGATGGAAAGTGTTGTCTTTTAACCCTTCCGACTGTAGCAAGCACCTGTTCAAAATGCATAGCACCCAGTGGCAGGGCTGAGCCCCACCTTCCTAAAACTTCATCATTAAGAATTCTATGTGGCATTCCTTCTTTTATTAAAACATGTTGCCCAGTATACTAGGCCTTTCCCGAGGTCCCTTCCGTTTATGTAAATGAAACTCGTATATGCTCTAAGGCACATGTGTCAAACACAAGGCCCGCGGGCCAAATCCATCCCGCCAGGCCTTGCAATGTGGCCCGCACCGCGCTGTCATCACTGCACTCTGCTGCGTTTCCATCACAATGACAGTTTATGACTGTTCAGTAAACCATTCGGCCCGCGATTTAGGCTGGATTTTAGATTTTGGCCCCTTCTCTGATTGAGTTCGACACCCCTACCTAAGGCATCCTTTGTTTTTCATTTCTTAAATATATAGAGAGAAGGCATTTACAACACAGCATTTCCTCAGTGTTAATAGTATATGTTCCAGTCCTGTAATGACATTGGTTGCTGCAGCCTCTATGGTACTGATTGCTTTGTTCACTCTGGACAGTTGGACAGTGTGCCCCAGTTTCAGAACACCCTCCATTTGCCTGGGGAATGGCTTCCTGGCCTGTGGGTAGTGGGCACAGGAAAGACAGAAGTACTACCATTATCATATTTGTGACCAGTAATTTCGGCAAATATTATGCAGCTGTTACCCTCCCCCTCCCACCCCGCCCATATTTTAAAAATTAAAGTGAATTTGGAGTATTGATTTGCTGTCCTACCACAACTACAATTTTGTGTTTTTGTACCTCAGCTTTTAGAATTGTACTTGGGTGGAAATATTTTCCTGGGGTCAGTGAAAACACTTAAATAGCCTCACGCTGACATTTATAGTAATGACAGGCATCAACTAGGAACTAGAAAACCGTAGACTGCCTCATTATTGAAACTGTATTCAAAATTAAACAAAGCCATTGAGGCCACTGGAATCAGGAATACACAAATCCTTTGTGGGTTTGAAAATAACTTCTTGTGAGAAAAGTGCCTGCTATTCAGCCATAAATGACAGAAAAAGAAATTGCTCAAGAAGAGACCATGGGAATGCTGATTATTTGGCATAACGTCCAGCTGCAAAGATAGATAATGATATATTTTAAAGATTTATTCAGGAATCCTGACTTCTCCCCACCGACACCATTGCACAGGGGAAAGAAAGTGGTTGCAAATGCCATTGGGAGGGTTCATGGAGAGGAAGTACCCAACACACAGCCCCTTAGGAATCAGGTCACAGCACAAGGTGGTTTCCTACAGACAATTAATTCCTTACTGTGACCACATGGTCTCTGTGTCTGCACTCAGCACACAGCAGTGGAATGCACTAACTTGTCCAAGGCCATGGGGCTGGCTCTGCTGACTCCGAATCCCTTCAGGGACTCGTCCACAATGTCCTCTGAAGCCCCGCTCCCTCTGCTTCTCTGTTACGTTTCTGCCTTGAGGGAATGGATGACTGCTGGTGTTACCATTAAATTATGTACTTAGGGAGACTTGTAGCAGTTTCTATTTATAGGTCTTCTGGTGTCCTTGAAGTATACATTTGTATCTACATTTCACTTTTTGCCTAGAAATAGAAGCTGAGAAAAGAAAACAAGATAATCAAGATTCTAATGTCTCTTCTAATTCCTATTGCCATTTCTCAGGAACAGTGTCAGGGCAGGTGTGTCCTGGGAGCACCCAGAGAGGCCCTGTGGCTAACCAAATGTCTGTGGTGGGGAAGGAGAGCTATGTAATTAGTTCTCCGGGCCTGCAGCTGACCGATCTTTCCCTCCAAATGGGAGCTGACGAGAGGCAGTTGCACATGCCATTTCTGTATTCACAGCTAATTGCAGGGTCACCTCCTCTCAGAGCAGCACTCCTGCCCTTTAGAAACATGGCCTTCATTATTTAATGGAATTCTGGCAGAAGAAAATGGTTATGGATGAGAAATTAATTTTAAGCACTTAACATTTTGAAATTGTCCTATGGCATAGAAATCTCCTGCATCATCATAGATTACACAACCATTCGAGGTCATATTCTTTTATATTGTAATTTTCCCCTGCAGCCACTTATTTGCTTTTATGAAAAATACTTCACATAATTTCAGCGTGTAAAAAACTATTTTATATACATACAAACAGGTACATGACTGGAATTACCAACTCAGATATATGATAATCACACTTTTCCTTTGTGCTTGGTGTAAAGTAAATGACACATTTTGAAGAAAACCAGGAACTCCCACAGAGAATAGACACACAGGCCCCACAACAGCCCACCACCCGCTGTCCTCTTAGTTGAGCACCAGCTCAAAGCTGCTCTATTTTACATTGTTGGCACAAATCTTTATTTATTCTTCGCTATTTTAGCAAGTTTTACAAAATGGAGTTTTTTTCTCTGGTATATACTCTGTGTCTGTGTTAAGAGAGAAATTCAGCCCTAGCTAGTTTGGCTCAGTGGAAAGAGCATGGGCCTGGGGACTGAAGGGTCCCGGGTTTGATTCCAGTCAAGGACGTGTACCTGGGTTGCAGGCTTGATCCATGGCCCTGGTTGGGGCGTGTACAAAGGCAACCAATTGATCTCTCTCTCACTTTGATGTTTTTCTCTCTCCGTCTCTTTCCCTTCCACTCTCTCTAAAAAATCAGTGGAAAAATATCCTCAGGTGAGGATTAACCAAAAAACAAAGGAGAGAAATTCACCTGCTCAGAAGTCACCCTCATGACCCTCTGAAGGACACTCCTCCACTTCTCCCTGACACTCAGTTCATACACTCAGTTCATACATTTGATACCACATGTCATTTTGCTGAATAATCATCAATGTATGCATATGTATATATGTATGTGCATATATGTATACACACACATCTTTCTTAGGATTTTTGAGTATTAATTATATCATAAATTTGAGAGCAAGACAGTCATTCATCTTCTCATCCCCATGTCTAGCTTGGTGCCTGCAATGGATTTGAAGTCAAAAATCCTTCTCAAAAGAGTGATTGTTTAGGTCTCCATGGTCTTCCAATGGCAAGGAGATTTGAACAGTTTTTCAGAAAAAGCAGGATGGAAGCCCCCACTTTCCTTTTGTACGTTTTTCTTGAAGAAAGATGCTGCATTTTCTAAACTAAACCATCCTTTACTCTAGGGTCCTCTTTATAGTAGGAGCAGAAAGACAGCATCCTCTGAGTGCCACGTATGCAAACACTTTGCATATACAATTGGTAGGTAAAGAGCAGGTAGCCTAAAGCTCCAATTACTGCCAAGTAAAATTTCCAGTCAAAGGAGGAAAGTAAAGAGAACCAATATTTGCTAAATTATTGTCTGAATGCAAATTTACTAATAATAAAAATGAGGGAAACTTTAAAAAATACTGATAATAATTGCCAACATTTAAAGAGACCTACTATATATGCCATGTACACAGTGCTTTGTGGAATTATCTATTTATTTGCATAATTCTATGAAGTAGGTATTATCTCTGCTTGAAATATGAGAAACCTGGAACTTAAAGAGTTTAAGTTCAGGGCCAAACACTAGTCATTGCCAACTGGAATTTTTACATAGATGTGCTACCTCCAGAATCCGGGCATTGAATCACTTGAGCCAGCCTGGTAAAAATCGTCATTGCTTATATTTAATATAAAAGAGCTTAGGCACAAAGTCAGTCTTCACATGGAGAAGAGGTTTAAACTCTCTTCTCTTACATAACCAAAAATAGTTTTGTACTCTCTTGAAGGAATTGTCTCATTTTATGCCCTTTATTAAGTAAGCACAAACGCTATCTAAGTTCTTATCTTTTAATAATAAATTTGGCTTTTAAAACTTGCCTCACAGTCAAGATAAATTTAGTGCAAGCTACAACTTTCTCTGATCCAGGTGTATCTTCAGTTCCCCTTAGGATTCTGACATCAAAAGCTCTGAGTGTTATCTTCTTCTATTTCAGATGGAGATGGCTGTGGGTCCATTCTGCAGAAGAGTATCTGATTTAGGAAAGTCCTATCGAATGCTGAGGTCATTTAGGTGAGGCATAACCCTATTATTGCTATTAATAAATCCATATCTATTAGCAGATATATACTTTTGAACTGTATGAAATTGCCAACATTTAACCCTTTTGTGAACTACAATAATGGCAGTTTCCTATGGTTCATCTCAAAAGTTATACAAATCAGAAACCTGTATTGAATTATATGCAATGACTAGTGTGTGTGTGTGTGTGTGTGTGTGTGTGTGTGTGTGTGTTATTTTTGAGTTACAATTCACAAGATTGAGCTGGTAAGTTTGATTATGTTCTTACTAGGGGAATTTTTTAATTCCATTTTTACAGAAGTATATTGAACAATAATACCAGACAGTTCATAATTGTATAGACATCTTTTTCTGAAATTTTTATTCTTTCATTTATCATTCTCAATCCAATCTACTTCTGTAAGTAGGTCATAGTTTACATTGCATAAAACTATTGAATAGAATAATATTAAAAGAAGTGTTTAATAATGAAAATGTAGTTAAACTGAAGATGGCTAGTATAGTTGAGCACAAAATTTAGAATTGAGCTTCCTAAAAATCAGTTCAAAAAGAAAAACAGCGAGTTAATTCATACTCATGATGTAAAAACATACCAATTTAAGGGAAAGTCCTTTTCAGTGCTGAATGCTTAGATAGGTTTTTTACCAACTTAGATTTTAAGGAATTTTGACTTGCTTGATGACTAGTGTCTTCAGTCACAGATTATAGAATATGAGAGGCCCAGTGCATGAAAGGTCCAGCCCTCAGCCTGGCCTGCCCCCTCTGAGAGTCCGGGAGCGCTCAGGGGCAAGAGGCAACCTAGCGATCAGGGGAAGGTGATGCCCCATCACACCTCTGCTGCTGCCAATGCCAGCAGCACAAGCCTCCGCCGGCCCTGGTTACCTGTACCTTGGTCCAGTCCTGGGCGGTTGGGCAGCCACCATCCGAGACTTGCCTGTTTCTCGGCCAGCCCTGCTTGCCTGAGCCTCAGTCAGTTGGGGGGTTGGGGAAGGGCAGGAGGACCTGAGGCCCCTGGCAGGGCTGAGGGACTCCAGTGGCAGGAGCTCAGAGCGACAGGCCCCAGCTGAGGAAGGGAGGATTCTCCCAACGACATGACTTATAACTTCCAATTTGTTGAAAACCACAGTCTGGCTTCAGCTTCGGGGGAGGGAGGAAGAGAGAGATGGCAGCCCATTGGAGGAGCCTGGGCAAGCTCTCAGTCGGTTGGGCTAGGGGGGCAGGAGGACCCGAGGCCTCCGGTGGGGCCAGCCAGCCCCTGCTGTGGGCGCTGCCCTCATGTGATGGTGTGGTGGTCAATTTGCATATCACCTCTTTATAATATAGGATAAGATGTTCCTTGGCTATTTGTTCAGTAAGCCACCACTTCCCAAACTTTTTCACATCATGGCACACAAGAGAAAATGTCTACATTCAGGTAGTATCTTACCATCTGTGAAGGCTGAGAGGATCAGCATAATATTTATCACCATTTTGTGGCCAAGGCATACCAGATGAGAAGCCTTCATATAAACTATCCATAATGTCCAACAGCATACAGGGTGGGGCCAAAGTAGGTTTATAGCTGTGAGTATTCAAAACACAGAATTTATTCTTGCATTACTTAATTATTATATTATTTTCCATATGAAAAACTGTAAACTTACTTTTGCCCCACCCTATATAATGGTCTTTGAATGTATTTCCGTGAGGATAAGATGAGAGAGTCCAGTCACAAAAAAAATATTTTTTTAGAAAATACATTAAAAATAAAAAAGGGGGGAGTCTAGTAATATGGTTTTCTAGAAATGGACTCAGTACTGGAAACTAGAGTAATCAATAAGCAGTGAGTCCTTTAAATAATCACTCTTCTCTCTTATTTCATCTAAGTTTTAGTAATAGGAAATCAAGTGCAATGCCACTTGAGATATGAGAACCTAAGGTTGTTGATTAAAAAGGGAGTCCCTTTCGATCCTTGGTCAGGGCACATGCCTGTGTTGTGGGGCTCAGTCGCCAGTAGGGAGTGTGCTGGAGGGAGCTGGTCGATATTTTGCTCTCACATCAATGTTTCTTTCTCTCCCTCTCTTCCTATCTCTAAAAGTCAGTTTAAGGAAAAAAAAATTAAGTCACGGTATGGTGACATAAGGATTTTACATAAGACCAATTCTGTTAAAACAGTCCCTTGAGATGGGAATTTTCTGTTAACCTTCCAATTATCACACAAGAAGAGGACTTTGAAGGATCATTTTAGTTTGAATAGTGACACCTTCTAGTACCTATTTATAAAAAAATTAATGATTGACGCCGGGACCGGTTTGGCTCAATGGATAGAGCGTCGGCTTGGGGACTGAAGGGTCCCAGGTTCGATTCCGGTCAAGGGCATGTACCTTGGTTGCGGGCATATCCCCAGTAGGGGGTGTGCAAGAGGCAGCTGATCGATGACTCTCATTGATGTTTCTAACTCTCTATCTCTCTCCTTTCCTTTCTGTACAAAATCAATAAAATATATTTAAAAAAAAATTAATGATCATTGTATAATAAAAAATCCTCTGTTTTATTTTTTATTTTTATATCTAGCTTCTCTGATGGAATAATAGTCAATCTAAATGGCTTTCAAACTTTTGACCATGACTTACAGTAAGAATTATTCTGTATCACAGTCTGGCATAGATTTGCATGCAAACATGCAGGCATACTCAAACCCACACATGCTACACATGCCCACTCGTGTGTCATAAAGCAGTAATTATTCTTACATGTGATATGCACTGACATTTCTTTTTTGTTTTATTATTTTAACCCACTAAATGCTTTCATGACTCGCCAGTGGTCTGCATCCAGCAGTTTCTCACCTTTCTCACAGGATCCTTAGCACTTACACTTCAGCTGCTCTAGTAACAGCAGTCTTTAGGGTTTGATTCTTTCTACAACTATAAAGATTTATGCCCTCTTCTCCTGGGGTTCTGGTGTACCTGAGCTTCCTCAGCACTTATATAATAACTAATGTTTTAACTAACGGATTTGTGCACATTAGAAGGAAATTAATTAGAAGGTGGCTGGCTGGGCAGGACTGGGAAAGATGGGCTGGACATGTCCTGGAGCCAACCTCTCATGGTCCCTCCCATCGTCTGGAGTGAGCGGGATCCCTCTGGCAGGTGGGGTGCCTCAGCCTGGCCTGTGGGGATTGGGCTGAAACGGGCTCTCCAACATCCCCTGAGGGGTCCCGGAGTACGAGAGGGCACTCTGCAAAGTTGCTGTTGTACAAACACAAGTGTGCAGTAAACCAGATTCGGGGAAGACAGTGCCCCAGCAACAACATAACCCACAGCCGAAGGTGGAATTGCATAGCCCCGTGAGGAATCGGGCTCCCTCCTCTCTGGATCTGGGGTGCATCACCCAAGAACCACCACTGCCAAGTCACTGCAGCTCGGCAGCTCCTGCATTGAGTGTCTGCTCCCTTGTGGTCAGTGCACGTCATAGCGACCGATCTGATGGTGAGAGGGACACTTAGCATATTAGCCTTTTACACACACACACACACAGACACACACACACATACACACACACACACACCAGTGGCCTGGTGCACAAAATTCATGCATGGGGGTGGGAGTGGTGACTGTCAGCCCAGCCTGCACCCTCTCCAATCTCGCACCCCTCGAAGGATATTCTATTGCCAGTTTACAGGGACCAGGTCTAAACTGGCAGTTGGACATTCCTCTTACAGTCCAGGACTGCTGGCTCCTAACTGCTCACCTGCCTGCCAGCCTGCTCGCCCCCAACTGCCCCCCCGCCAGCCTGCTTGCTCCCAATTGCCCCCCCAACAGCCTGATCACCCCCAACTGCCCGCTGTGCCAGTGTGCTCACCCCCAACTGCTCCCCCTGCTGGATTGCTCACTCCAAACTCTCGCCGCCCACCTGCTGTCCTGATCACCTCCAACTGACCCCCACTGACAGCCTGCTCACCCCCAACTGCCCTCCCCCACCGCCAGCCTGACCACCCTCAATGGTTCCCCCCACTGGCCTGATCACCCACAACTCCCTCCCTCCTTGGCCTCTAACCACCTCTACCTTGGTCCCACTACCATGATTTTGCCCAGAAGACTATCCAGAAGGTCTCCTGGAAGGTCTCCCAGTCTAATTTAGCATATTACCCTTTTATTAGTATAGATAGAGGCCTGGTGGGGGCCAAGTGGTTTGCCCCGAAGGGTGTCCCAGATCAGGGCCGGGGTTTCCTTGGGGTATGCT